>NW_028010457.1:0-11777 GCF_054177405.1 Leptonychotes weddellii | reverse complement strand
GTTAGCCTGGTGGTGGGTATTGAGGAGGGCACATTCTGCATGGAGCACTGGGTGTTATGCACAAACAATGAATCATGGAACACTTCATCTAAAACTAATGATGTAATGTATGGGGATTAACATAAGAATAAAAAAAAGATTAAAACGTTCTCTAAAAAAAAAAAAATTCTTGTATAAAGGTCTCCTCCTTTATGCCCCCTTTTTTTAATCTAGAAAGAAGTTAGTTGTCTTTTGTTTGTAGTATTTGAGTTTTTTTTACACTGTGATGCAAATTTAAGCTGCTTGTAGCTGATGCCTTGGAATAAATGAAATGGGATTTTCAGCTGAGATGTTTGAGGTCTTTCCTAAGATAAAGTAAGTACTATTTTATAATTATATTTATAACTTACTTCATATTTTAATTGGAATAAAAGACTTTTTTTCTGTTTTTTTGTTAGTCCTGACCTCCATGGGCTGGGCTTCTCCCAAGTAATTCATGTTCTCCATTATTATTTAGTTGAGGTCAGCAATGACTATTCCAAACTTCAACTTTCAATGCTTTGCATTTTCAATGACTTATGCCTTCTTTTTGGCTAACTGGGAGGCTTTTCTTCATTCTGTCTGAAAAGGTCTTTCTGTGCAGATGGTGCACCTATTGAGGGAAACTTTACTTGGGACTTACTTAATGAGGGTCTGTTCAAATATTTCTCTGAGGGTAATGTATAATTTAGGAGCAAGTGTACCACTGTGTTCTTTTCTCAGGATCACTGTATCCTTTTTTCAGGTGACATGCATCTGGAGAATAATAAACATAGTCTTCAGTGTAAGAAAAAAATAAACTAGGTTCATATCACCGTTAGTCATACAAGATAAGTTCTTTCATTTTCTTTTTACTTACCACAACAAAAGAGGGAAAGGCAAAAGATGTGAGGCTGAGCAGAGACCAAACACGATCAAGTGCCATTAGACTAGTCAGCTTTCTACCTAAAAGCCATTGCTGCTAATTTCCCAACTCATATTCATGTAGGAACATAAGAAATACTGAGCATAGGGATGGGGGCTGTTCGGTAGGTATGTTACAGAAGAGTCCACATAACACACATACCAACCAACCTGGGAGCGAATAAACTCTACTATAACCCTGTGAAATCAGATGTATAGAAACTTCCATTAAAGTGGTCTGAAATTTTAAGCTTTGCCAACATTGTTTAACAAAACTATAATATACAAAAGAAACAACAATTTTATGCATATACTTTTAATAAAGGACATAGGAAGATAAAGCTTATTAGTATTTGTGGGTGTTTCTGTAGCAAGACACATGATTTTAAGAATACCATATACAATAACTTCGAGCAGATTGGTGGGAAAAAAAGATTTATAGCAAATTGGCAAGTTCAGCTTAACTGCTGAGGGCCCCAGTACCTTTCTTTTTCTGGCTCTCCAATACATTTCATATATTACCAAGACTAAGTACCAGCTTTCCTGCTGTGTCTCTTTGCTGATTTAGCCAGCAGGGTGACAGCAATTATTCCTTGAATGTGTCTTACCTTATTGGTTTTTTTTTCCCACCTTCAATGCCATGCCCTACTAAAAATCTGTTTCCTGATATACTGCATTCATTGTCCATTTTAACTCATTCTGCTAATGACCACATACCAGCCTGCTACAAAGAACAAATTTAATAGTTTTAAACACTGTGCAGGACACAGCCCTAGCCCTTCTGGGGAAACAAACAGCTGTTGGTTGCATGCTATTAGGAGCCACCTGTTCATTATTATATTACATAACCCCTGCATTCAAAAGACTACAACTTAATATGGTACCTTACAGCTAAAGTTAAAGAAATGCAGATGTACCATACCTCATAAGCCATTTCCTACTGATTGGATGGAATGCATAAATTTTCTAAGAACACAGGACTTGTGAAAGGGTTTAACAATCTTGTCTTTTGCACCAACTGAGTACCATAGCTACTCTGGGAGTAGAGGTTTTAGAATGAATAAATGGAGTGTTCTTCACTTGCAGTGAGTGTTGGACTTTTTCCAAAAGAAGAGGACAAAGAATTATTCCTTTAAAGTATTTGCTCCTGATGTCCAAGCAGCCTACTTTGGGGGCAGTGTGTAGTGTACATATGTGTATGCACACATGTATGTAGGTATATACGTGTGATGAGAAGTAAAAGGGATAGGCTTTGCATGACTGTTACATCCTATGAATTGGGGCCATGTTAAATTTCAGGTGCATGTCACAATAATGTACATTCAATATTCTTAAAACATACCTGCTTGGGATTGTGCTTAATCTCCATTAACCTCAATGACAACACTTTGTGCAATTTGGCATAAACATGGGGAAGCACATTCTTTTCCCTGGCAAAGACAGCCCTGAGATTGGGCTCTATGGGTACTAGAGGAGATAATGGCACTGGCTGATGTCACACAGTGTGAAATATACGTGTTACATGGGACCAGTGTGGGAAAGAGACACATGTTACATTTATATCACATAGAAAATAAGAGTTGTTTAATTGCATACTTTTAGATTTTGGACGAAGTGGAGCTTTTCTGAAATGTGATCCTGCCCGAATTAATCTCAGTGTTCTAAGTTGTTCCCCAGTATTTCCAGTACTGGGAAGCCAAGTCAGTCTAATAGTGCACTGGACATGATAACTGAGGTCTGCTCCAGACAGCTATGTGCTTTTGGAAGCCACCTCATTTTTTTTTTTTTTGGCCTCAATTTTTCCAGATGTACCATGGGGAAAATGATTTCTGTTCTAAGGACATTGTTGGAATGAACTGAATAACTTAAATAAAGTAATCTAAACTCTGCAAGAACAAGTCAGCAATGAGAGCATGGAAGAAAGAATGGAGCACGCTGGTTTGCTTAGAAATACTGTTATGGTTCAAGTTTTCATTCCAGTCCTTCAATGAAAGACTTATAAGAGCACTAGGGAGTTACATAGCACCTTTCAGTTGTAGGATCCTAACAATGAGTGTTTTATTTTGCAAAAGGGGAATATGGGTACCAAAAATTGGGGAATGAGATCCCACAGAGGTTATTTGACAGGGCTCCGAGGAAAACAGGCAATGGAGCCAGATCAGGATACACTAATTATTAAATGACCCTCTCTGTCAATCAATAGTCAATCAACTGGGGCAGGATGCTTATGTACAGTAGTCAGTACTGAATTATGTATGGATAGGGGTATTATCAGAGTCCATAAACTAGTGGAATAAAGGTGCTGAGATAGGAATAGGGTTTATTCTCCAAGCCCCCACTTAAAACTCTGATTTATTTGGCCTTTTGAAGATGGTGTGAGTCTGTAAGACATTAAACAATCAGCTTTGCATTATAGCTCTCCTGAGCTTTATCCTTCCAGTGCTTCCCTGTAGTTTTCTGACACTGTCTTTTATAACCTGATTTAGATCAGTGCCAAGTGCTGATACACTCTATGCATCAAAGAATTTATTGATCCCTTCCTGACTTTGAATCATAGTTAGAAGCTAACCTGCCTAAACCCTTGGCAGAAAATGATAGATGAGAAAGGGAAAGATTTCTTTGAGGCCCACTGGCTGTGGAGTTAAGTAATGGTCCTATTTTTTAGAGAAAGATACTTTACTATATGAATAAAAGGCAAGGTTTGTCCATCATAAGACCATGTGAATGCCTAAATAAGCTTTCAAGAAAAACCTAAACAAGAGAGTGTTTTGGAGAGAGAGGGAGGAAGGGGAAAAATCTTCCCAACTGAACATACACGATTTCATTTGTGAAACCTGGTGTGTATAGTCTTCTATGTTGCTTCTTAGCATCTTAATTTGAGAAACAGTCCCTGGCCCTAATAGATTTTGTCATGTCTAGTTATTTTCTCAAATGAAATGCTGGCACAATCCATTTAATTTATGCTAAAAGTCTTACCTGGCCCCAAATCACCTAGAGGATCCAAATAAATAAACAAGTTTTTTATTTAAGTAGCTGAATTGCTTTCTCAGCTCCACTGGAACCTGAACACCAAATAGTTTGTGGTAGGCAAATTTTCTTTTACTCAAAAAGGTTTTAGGGGGGATTACTTAGTAAACCTAATGTCCTTCTAGGAGTTCAACTCCTTGATATCTGTAAGATGCCTCTAACTCTCACTAATTTCTGTAAGAGTTGGGACTTCTATTGCTGGCAGCTGGGCACTAGGACACTGGCTGAGAAATGAAAACCATCAATGCTCTTAGGTATTATTATTATAAAGACTCAGCATTAGTGTTCATACTCATTGATTCAGGCACTAGGACTAAAAGAAAGGCTGATTATAAATAAATGGGGAAATGAATGTAAACTGTCTTAATGGATGAACTACCACTGAAGCTAAAAAAAAAAAAAGAAAAAAAGTATTGGCATATTACTATTAGGTTATCATTATCTATACACTAAACCCTGCTGTGAAAACATAGCTTGAGTGCTAATCCTTAGGCCAATTTCAACTTTGAAACTTTACCATATGAACAGTATTGTAATTAAACCTGAAAATTAACCTTAAGCTCCTTAACAAAGTCTATGGTGCATAACTTAGGGCTATAGTTTTTCTATGATCATAAGAACAATTAATATAGGCAAAAATAAAGCTAGGTAGCAGAGAAAATAATAAAAGTGGAGAATTTTACTACAGCCTGACATTAAAAGTCTTTAAAACACCAATACTTATGTTTAATAAAGTGGAAATCTGATCTGATCTTCTCTATTAGTTGAGGTGCTTTCAGGAACATCACACATTTATGACAGAGAACAGGCTTTGCATTGTTGTTCAATTTCCAATTTGAGGACCTTGATTATGGTGTGTTGATTATGCTTCTTGACTTTTACATATCTTATATAGGGATGGTGTTGACAGCCCAGCAAATATTTAAATTGCTATTTAGGGAAAAAAGCAGGATTGAATAAAAACCTTGGATTTTTTTTTTAACCTTGATTTTCACAACACCACAGCAGAATTTTGTGTAAATATGCTGCACATATGCATGCTTATAAATGCACAGGCACACAAGCAGCAGTCTGATTTCCCTTAATACCACAAACACCCTATACATATAATTAACAATCTTTCTAGGGGAGTTAGAGACTCCATGGAAGTTTTTTGAATTCCTCTTTTCCTGAGAAGAGGAATAAAAAGAGCCCCTGGAAAGGTATATATGTTACATTTAGGTTTTTACAGATTGAGGAGGTAAAATGAAGAAAGAGAGGAAGACTGGCTTGAATTACTTGCTACCAGATTGATGAGTTCAGTTAGTAAATTAAATAACTTGTAAAGTCCTGAAACATCTATCTGCACAGCAAGTATTCAATGGAATGCTTTTAAATTGTGAAGCTTTCAATCCACCATGGTGACTTATTTTGAAGATTAAAATGGTTCCCAACATTGAACTCTGTAAGCCTCATGGGAGATGGAGGGTCCTAGGAATGAAAAAAAGAAATTAACAGGTGAGCTGAACCACTGTAAATATCCACACAGTAACATCCATTGACAATAATATGCAACCATTAAAATTATGTTTATGAAGAGTATGTATCAGCACTGAAAAATGCTAAGTGAAAAGAGCAGGATGAAAAATTATATATACAGTGTTATAATTATTTTTAACCCAGAAATTTATCTGGAACAAAAAACTGAGGAAATATACTAAATTGTTCAAAGTGGTGGGTTCACAGGTAATTTATTTTTATTTTCTTTACATTCTACTTGTATTTTCCACATTTTCTCAAGTAAATATATAATTGATAGCACAAAACATTTATTTTTGAAATTCACAAGAAAATAACATGAGCTTTGAAAGTGGGTAATTCTGAATTTGAATTCTAAGCTTTGCTACTTGTTATCTCTGTGACTCTGGACAAATAACATCAATGGACCTTAGTTTCTTCATCTGTAAAATAAGCACAATAAAATCTACCTGAAACAACATCTGGCATATAGTAGGCACTGAAGTAGCTGTTATTAGTATAAGCTTTTTGGAAAACAATTCAGCCATATATTTTAAGACTCTTTGAAATTAAGTTCATACCAGTAATTTTGCTTCTAGGATTCTATCCTAAGAAAATAATTATAAATGAGAAAAAATATTAATATCCAATGACATTATTGATGGCCTTATTCATAATAGTGAAAAATTGGATAAAATCGTAATGTTGGAAAGTAGGAAATTGATTAAATAAACAATACCTTAATATAATGGGAAATTACTATTGGCGTTCAGGAAAAATACAGAATTCAAAACTGAACACAATATGATCTCAATGTTTAAAAAATATATTCATAGAAAATATTGGAAGGGATACAACAAAATGTTAACATGAGTTATCTTTAGGTGGTGGAATTATAGGTGATTTTAATTTTCTTCATGGTTTCTTCTCTTTTTTGTTATGTTTAATATACCTTTAAAATTAATTCTAGTGTGTTTATTATAAAAGCAATTCATATTCATCATATAAAAATATAGAAAGGAATAGAGAAAAATAATGACCTATGATCTCAGAGACTGTTTTTCATTCTCCCTCCTTCTCATCATTCATTCAACAAATATTTATTGAATACTTACCATGTGCCAGGCACTGTCTTAGGGACTGGCACTAAAATGTGAACAGGACATAGTCCCTGCCCTCAAGGAGCTTACAATCTAGTGAGGGAGACAGACAAGTAAATAAATTATTATAACACAGAATAAAAGTGTTCTCATAATGTTATTACGGTAGCATCCAGAAGGGACATAGAGCTCAGCTATGTAGGTCAGTCAGTGATGTACCCTGAGTAAATGATGTGGAAGCTGAAACCTGGAAAATATCATGCAGCCACATGAAGGAGACTGGAATGGAGGAGGTGGGATGCTGCTGAGAAAGCATGCCAATCATGGAAAACAGCAGGGGTATGTTTGAGGGATTGAAAGCAGTAGAGTGTGGTTCAAGCATAGGGTGTAGGGATAAAACTAGTGGAGAGGAAGCTTTGGAGTTGAGAATCATGGGAGATGAAACTGGAGACATGAGCAGGGGCCAGATCATGAAAGGGCCTATAAACCATGTTAAGGAATTCAGACTATGCTGAGGCCAATGAAAGTCATTACACAGATTTGAGTTTTTAACATTATTCTAGTTGTGATATGGAGAATGGATTGGACGAGGGGCAAGATTGGAGGCAGGGAAACCAGTTAAGAGGCTACTACAGAAATATAGGGGACACATGATCTGGGGTCATGGTCATCAGTATAAAAAAAGTACACAGCTTCCAGAGATATTTAGGAAACACAGTCAACACACCTTGGTGATTAATTGGATGTGGGTGGAAGATGAAGGAGTGGGAACAAAACAGGAAATAGGTTTTTGGTTGGGTGAAGTTGAAAGGCACTTGGTTATTCAGGTCTGGAGTTCAGGAAAGAGTCCTGGGTTGGAGAAACATATTTAGTAAGTTGTCAGTGTGTGTGTGTGTATGTGTGAGTGTGTGTGTATATATATATGTATATATGTGTATATATATAATATGTATATTGTGTGTATACATATATACACATAATTATATATTATATATACATAATTATATATTTCATATATATTATATATACACACATTCTTTAGCCAAGGAATGGATAGATTTCCTAAGGAATGACTAGATTAATGTGATGGTCAGGAAAAAACCTAGCAAAGTTTGGGAAGATATTATTTCAACAAGACCTCCCTGATGATAGGGGGGAAGGAAAGAAATTGTAGGAAGTTTGAGAGAAGCATGACAGAATTTTAAAAAATTTTTGCTTTATTGTTTAATTTTTAAATTTAAATGCATATCATCTTGTAACCACCATCTCAGATAGAATACAGCTGTTATTTTCATATACTAATTTTGTATGAACACTGGTTTTCATTATTCTAGGGGAAATATTCAAGAATGGGATTACTGGGCCATATGGTAAATGTATATTTAACTTTATAAGAAACTTTATAACAAACTGCCAAACAGTTTTCCAGAGTAGCTGAGCTATTGTGCATTCCTACCAGAAATGTAGAATTCAAATTATTCTTCATCCTTGTCAACACTTGGAATTATCACTATTTTTTTTAAATTTACCCATTCCAGTATGAGTGTAAAGGATTCTCCTTGCAGTTTTAATTTGCATTTGCCTAATGGCTAGTGATGTTGCGCATCTTTTCTTGTGCTTATTTCCACTTTTTTTGGTGAAGTATCCATTCAAACCTTTTGCCCATTTTTTATTGTGGTGTTTGTTGTCTTATTTTTGAGCTTTTAGAGCACTTTACATATAGTCTGGATACAAGTCCTTTATCAGATACGTATTTTGTAAATATTTTCTCCCCGTCAGTGGCTTGTCTTTTTGTTTTCCTAACAGCATTCTTTTGAGAAAACATTTTAAATTTTGTTCAAGTCTAAATTGTAAATTTTTTCTTTTATGTATTTTACTTTTGATGTCATATCTAAGAACTTTGCCTAAGTCAAAGTGACAAAGGTTTTCTCCTACATTTTAAGAGTTTTATAGTCTTATATTTTACATTTAGGTATATGGTCCATTTTGAATTGATCTTTTTTATGTTGTGAAGTGCACATGTTTTAGTGAGGTCTAGTTGTTCTAGCACCTTTTGTTGAAAAGACTGTATTTTCTCCAGTGAATTACCATTACATCTTCGTGTAAAAATCAACAGACCATCTTTATGTGGGTCTATTTCTGTATTTTACTTTTTATTCTGTTCCATTGGTTTATGCGTCTATCCTTTTGCCAATAACACACTGTCTTGACTACTGTGGAATTATAGTATGTCTTAAAATTGGACAGATTTTGTGTTCTGACTTTGATTTTCTTTTTAAGTTTTTTTTGGCTATTGTAGTTCCCTCGCTTTTCCATATAAATTTTAGAATCAGCTTGTCTATATCTACAAAAATCCTGCTACAATTTTAATTGGGATTACATTAAAACTTCTACCAATTTGGGGAACACTGAAATCCTAACTCTATTGAGTCTTCTGACTCATGAACATAGTATATTTATTTATTTATTTAGGGCTTCTTTGGTTTTTTTCATCAGTGTTCTGTAGGTTTCAGCATACAGATCTTATACATGATTTGTTAGGTTTATATCTAGCTATATAATTGCGGGAGTTATTGTAGGTGGTACTGTGTTTTTAAATTTTGGTTTCCCAATAGTGCATTGCTGGTGTATAGAAACACAATAGATATTTGTGTGTATTGATCTTATGTGTTGTGAACTAGCTAAACTCATTAGTTCTAAGAGTTTTTGTAGATTCTTTGAATTGTCTATGTAGACAATCATGTCATCTCCAAATCAGGATAGTTTTTTTCTTTACCAGAGTGCCTTTATATCTTTTTCTAGCACTACTGCATGTGTTAGGACTTTCATTATGATAAGGGATAGGAGTGATATGAGAAACTGTATGGAGTTGTGGTTAATAGAGGAAAGAACACTGGTAAGGAGGTAAGTAGTGAAGATTTTTCAAGCCAGTTTAGGCTGGAGATCACAAATGTGTAATCTCAGTTGTGTTTTTTGTAAAAAGTTGCAATCAGTATTTATAATCAGTTGTGTTATTTTTGTAGTAGTTCTCAGCAGCCTGAGTATAGGAATGGAGAAGGCAGATGGACTGAATCTGGAATTTTTTTTCTGGCTGAGGCAATGGAGTTAGGGCAATATAAATATTGGCAAGAAATGCCACTTGCAACAACATGGATAGACCTAGAATGTATGATGCTAAGTGAAATAAGTCAGTCAGAGAAAGACAAATACCATACGATTTCACTCATATATGGAATTTAAGAAACAAAACAGATGAACAAAGAAAAAGATGAACAAAAAAAACCCCTACTCTTAAATACAGAGAACAAACAAGAGGTTGCCAGAGGGAAGGCTGTGGGGGAGAGGTGAAATACATAAAGAGTACAAGGGTATAACTTATCTTGATGAGCATTGAGTAATGTATACAATTGAACCATATTGTAATATAACACTGTAATTATACTTCAAAAAATATATTGGCAAGAGAGAAGTTGAAGGCTCTCTCCAGTCAAAGCTAGATAGAGAAGGGAGTAACCATGTAAAAATTTAATTTTTACTTATATTTTTATTATATTTCTTTTCAGTGTTTTTCTACATATAAATATATTTTAATACTTAAAAGTTTTAAATTAAAATTTAAAATGTAATTTTATAATGCAAGGTTCATCCGTGTTAGAATATGTATTCTTTGGGTTGCCAAATAGTATTCCATTGTATGGATATGTCACATTTTATTTATCTATTTATCAGCAGATACATGTTAGGGTTGTTTCCACATTTTGGCCATTATGAATAATGCTGCTGTGAACATTCATGTAGAAGTTTTTGTGTAGACTTATGTTTTCATTTCTCTTCATTATATACAAGGACTGGAATTTCTGGATCATATAGTATTTCTATGTTTAACATTTTGAAAGACTATCAAACTGTTTTCCAAAGTTACTGAACCATTTTACACTCCAATCAGCAATGTATGAGGTTTCTGATTTTTCCATATCATTGTCAACACTTATTATCATCTGTCTTTTGGATCCTAGTGGATCCAAAAGATACCACCTAAGTGGTATCTTGTGGTTTTGATTTGCATTCTTCTAATGGCTAATAATGTTAAGCATCTTTTCACATGCTTATTGATCATTTACACATGGAGAATTATCTATTCAGATCCTTTGTCATTTTTTTAAAAATTGGCTTTTCTTTTTATTATAGAATTGTAAAAGTTTATTATTCTGCATATAAGTCTCTTATCGGATATTTGATTTGCAAATATTTTCTCATCAAAGGCCACATATATAATTCCATGGGATCATGAATTATGTGGAATGTCCATAATAGACAAATCTATAGAGACAGAAAGGTAGATTAGTGGTTACCAAGAAGTGGGAATGGAGGAATGAGGAGTGACTGCTTAAGAGTATGAAGTTTCTAAATATTCTAAATTAATTGTGATGATGGTTGTGCAACTCTGTGAATATCCTAAAAACCACTGAATTATACATTTTAAGTGGTCAAATTATATGGTATTGTGAATTATATCACAATAAAGCTGATAAAAATGTACTTTTAAAATTAAACTGCATTCATACAGCTTTTTAACATAACTATTAATTATTCTTCAAAGTAGTTACTTTTAATGGTACAAACTATTTCATCATAATAATGGAGTAATTTATTTTACCATTCCTCTATTGTTAGATATTTAGTTTTGTTTCTACTTTTCTGGTATTATGATAAATTGATAATGAATAGTTGTGCAGATCTCTGATTATTTCATTAAAATACATTCCTAAAATCTGATTATCAAATAAAATTGTATGAACACTTTATGGTTTTTATATGTTATTAAATTGCCATAAAAATGATGTATGAATTTAAACTTACATCAGCAGTATATAAGATACCTGTTTCAACGTGTCCTTATCAATACTAAGTACTATAATTTATAAAAATTGGTTGCTTTAGTAGACAAAAATTGATATTTTGGTAATGCAATATATGTTAAGAAAAAAAAAGAAGAAGATAGCAGGAGGGGAAGAATGAAGGGGGGGAAATCAGAGGGGGAGACGAACCATGAGAGACGATGGACTCTGAAAAACAAACTGAGGGTTCTAGAGGGGAGGGGGGTGGGAGGATGGGTTAGCCTGGTGATGGGTATTAAAGAGGGCACGTTCTGCATGGAGCACTGGGTGTTATGCACAAACAATGAATCATGGAACACTACATCTAAAACTAATGATGTAATGTATGGTGATT
>NW_028010456.1:0-856 GCF_054177405.1 Leptonychotes weddellii | reverse complement strand
GAATGGTACTAAGAAGAATAGCCAGAAAAATAACAGGTGTGCCTCACTTAAAAAAAAAAAAAATCAAAATCCTCAAGATTGATAAAAATAAGGCGCTCTTCAATTATAAAGGGAAATTTCACTTTGTAAAGGGTTTTAATTGCTTACTTTAAAGAAAAACACTTCTGATGAATTTAAATGCAATGTGAGTTTCTGTGAAGGCTTCTACCTGATCTCGGTTGTATCCTTATGCCCCAAATTTAGTAATCTTTAATCTTATCTAAAATGATGATCTCAACATATGAATTAATGGGCTTAAAATCCTCCACAAGAATATGGTACACAGTTCTTTCCTCTTTAGCAGCCTAGATTGGAATAGACTAATTATCCTACTGAAAACAAGTAGAAATTCTGGATAAAATAATCTATTTGAAGGTATTAAAGAGCAACCAAAGCAGTGAACATTCAGGTATCAAGATCTGCAGAGAAGACAAGCATGGAGACGAACCTGACACTGGAAACAGCTTGTTGCCTCAGGAATTTGCCAGTTCAACTTGGCAGCATACAAGCCAATAATCGGTGCAGCAGATACTAATAGAGACATAAAGATACAAGATAACAACAATGGTAGAAAGCAGTAGCTGAGAGGCTGAACTGAACATTAGGTCATCTTAGGGAGCTGGGGAACAAAAATTGGAATTTTGGGGGACACCAAGAATAAGGGGCCCAGGTAAACATTTCAGGTGGGATATCTGAAGGAGTACACCAACAAAATAAGGGCTAAGTAGAAACAGACTAACATTCACGATGACCAAACCAACTCCAAAATATATACTCCAACTCAACTCAACTCCTAGCTCAACTGATTGCTAGAAAC
>NW_028010455.1:0-856 GCF_054177405.1 Leptonychotes weddellii | reverse complement strand
AGAAAGATAACAAGAAGAAACCAGGTTTTTTTTCCCCAAGATGATATGATTAAATACATAGAAAACTAAGAAATTCATAGGGGGGGAAGCTATTACAACTAATGAGTAAATTTAATGCATTGCAAGATATAAGATTGAAATACAAAAATTAGTTTTATTTCTCTATACTAACCAAAAAAATGAAAAGTGATATTTTTTTAAAAATTATTTATAAAAGCATTAAAAAATCAAATACCTAGGAATAAATTTATCAAAAGATGTGTATTATATCTGTGTTGAAAACTATAAAACATTGCTAAGAAATTTAAAGATCTTAATAAGCAGAAAGAGATACCATGTTCTTGATTGGAAGACTTCAGACTATTAAGTATTCATTAGCCCCAAATTGATCTATAGATCCCACAAAAGTAAAGTACCAACAACATATTTTGAAGGAATTGACACAGTGATTCTAAAATTATTTGGAAATACAAACTATAGTGAAAACAACCTTGAAAAGACAAAATTGAAGAATTTCCACCTTCTGAATTCAAGACTTGCTCTAAAGCTAAACTAATCAGACAGTTTATTACTGGAATAAGGAGATGTAAATAGATCTACATGTAAACAAGCAATTGATTTTCAACAAAGGCACAAGATTCTTTGGGGAAAGCAGTGTCTTTTTTTTTTTTTTAAAGATTTTATTTATTTATTTGACAGAGAGACAGATAGCGAGAGCAGGAACAGAAGCAGGGGGAGTGGGAGAGGGAGAAGCAGGCTTCCCGTGGAGCAGGGAGCCCGATGTGGGACTCGATCCCAGGACCCTGGGACCATGACCTGAGCCGAAGGCAGACGCTTAACGACTGAGCCACCCAGG
>NW_028010454.1:0-856 GCF_054177405.1 Leptonychotes weddellii | reverse complement strand
ATTCTCCTAGCAGAGGCAGACAAGGGCTCTTCAAGAAATGAGGCAGTCAGCAACTTCACCTCTACCTCTACAGAGGAAACAGACCCTCTTGAGGTCAATCGTTCTCCACTTGTTTAGAAGTGGGGAACAAGGGCAGGTCCCCAATTAGAGGGTTTCACACTATATTCCCCGAGGTCTATATCTATGTTGAGAGTTTCTAGGCAGCTTGTACTCTGGTTGTTGCCTGCAACCTCCTGTTGTCCTGGTTCCTTTCTCATTTTAGAATTTCCAACTACCTTTCAGTGTTTTACAAGAGTGATTTGGCAACGAGTGACTTGACACCTTATGGCTTAGTTTACTCAGGACCTGGGATTTCAGAGGTCAAAGGCCAGAGCATACTGCTGCCTCTGATGTGTTTACGGATTTCATGAAAGGCCCTAATGCTTCTTTCTTTCTTTTCTTCCTTCCTTCCTTACATTTCTTCCTTTCTAAGAAGAAAGTGAATGGGACCAAATGTGCAAAATGAAGTGACTATATTATAACTAATGTTTTCTTCCATACGTTGACTTATTTATCCCAACAGTCCAGTGTGATAACTGAATAAGCAACATGGAGTAATTTTGTTCCATACTTGTCTTGCATAGTAGTCCTCATCTGTCACCAAAACACGGTGGGGGGTGGTGGTTGTAGTGCTTGTTGTTGCTTAATCCTTACAAAGTCATTTAAAATGAACCTATTACAGATCTCTCCCCTTACAGGTTGATGGCAAAAAGTAATTAGGTACCACTGACTGATTAGGTGTCGGCCTAGCTTTAGAGCGCTCCCTTCAAGCATCAAGGACTGGCCATGGCCAGAAAATAAAGACCAGATAACTCTG
>NW_028010453.1:0-856 GCF_054177405.1 Leptonychotes weddellii | reverse complement strand
TCTGCTGCCGTTTTCCAAGGGCTCATCCGCAGTGCCCCCCGGCTCGGACATGGCCCCCAGGCGACCACAGTGACTGCGAGAAGATGGCGGGAGAGGATTCGGATGCCTGGCACCTTTCCAGTGCCGTGTGGTCCTGTTGCCCTCGCATGCAGCCTGGGAGGGCTGCTGGGCGGGAGGCGTGTGGCCACGGGGTGTGCGGAGCTGGCCAGGGAGCACTGTGGTCCACGTTCCCCATCTGGTGGCTCAGAAACTGTGGTTTGGTTCTCATGTTTGGAAACCCAAGCAAGCTTTGGATCTTCAACCCCTTAGCAGAAGGAGGGTCTGCTGGAATCCGGCAGATGAGTCGGCAGGCCTGACTCTGCTCCGTGCCAGGCTGGGGGCTCCTGCCCGGCCCCGCATCCTTCCCTGGAGCGCGGTGTTGGGACTGTCACTGGGCCCGCTGACCTCTCAAAGGACGGCCAGGACATCTGCTACGGGGAAAGGGCAAGCAACACTTCGGATGTCGACTGCCCAGACTCTCAGGTTGGATTCTGGCCCATTGAAGGCAGGCGTGTGTGGTCCTGGGTTTTTGCGTGGGAATTAACGTCAAGCTGGGAAATGAAGGTGGAGTCATTCAGCTCTCAAACGTCAAACACAAAAACGCTGATAATTAAAGAAACACACCGGCCTTGGAAAAAACCTGGAAAGTGGGAGCGACCCTGCCCCGCGTGTGGCATGGTGACGGCTTTGTCCCCTGTCCCTCTTCCGGAAACTCTCGCAGACACGTTGTTACCACATCACGTCCCATCGATTCCTGCATGCCTTCCCTTCCACGCGCTTCGGCTGCGTGAAGGAAGCGCACATCAGGCCCGGAGGC
>NW_028010452.1:0-856 GCF_054177405.1 Leptonychotes weddellii | reverse complement strand
TTGAATATACTTTTGGGTAAGCCTTAAAATGAAGTTATTGAATCATCTGCTACTTCTGAACATGATCCCTTTTGTGTATGAGACTACCTCTGGGAATTATTGTTAACAATAACAGTGGGGCAGAGGAAACACTCAGTTCTCTCAGGCTCCTAGAGAAAACAAGGACATAAGAGAAGCTTCCTAGTTTTCGTCTTTAGTAGGTGGTTTTCCTCTTTTGACAAATCTTTCTGCAATTATATATATCTCTATAATATATACAGACAAACAAATAAAAAGCACACTGACAGCCATCGTTATAGGTCTTAACATTAGCACCTGCTGATCTACTCACAGGCTTTGTAAGGGTTTTTTTAGATACATATTATAATAAAAAATCAACTCTACCATAAGAGCTGATTGGGAATATATATTTTAATTAAATATTTTCTTTATATTTTCAGCATTTAAATATTTGCATGTTTAAAGGCTTTATGAACTTGAAGGCAAAGGAAATTCTATTAAGTTAGATATTTTTAAAAAAACTGTTCAAATTAATTCATTTGTAAGTATCACTTTGCTAGGATGCCCCTTTAATAAATACACCGATTAGAACTTTTATTTGCAAGAACTGTCATTTTCAAGAACTAGAAATCCAAACTGCACAGCTATGAGGAAAAGGGAAGGATGACCAATGTTCATCAAGAAATACATGCAATGTTATGACCAATGTTCATGCAAGAGATGTAAGGTTAAAATGAGGATTGCAGGGGTTTTATCCACTTTATGTCTTCTGTTAGACAAAAAATTACTGCCATTGAACACCTTAACATGATTTAGTGTGCTCACATGTGTACTCTGTCTCTGTATCTCTGTCTCT
>NW_028010451.1:0-856 GCF_054177405.1 Leptonychotes weddellii | reverse complement strand
ATCAGCTTATTTCTCTGCCCAAATTGAGAGAGAAAACATAGGATACAAAAAAACCTATAAACCAGTTGTTTCATACACAGTAGGAAGACTGTGTTACAGCAAGATCATTTTTAATTGTTCCAAAAATAAACATTATAGATTGTTGGAGCAAGATAGTAAACTGAGTTAAATTCTGCATAAGTGTTTTACACAAGAGCCAGTGCTTTTGTAAATTGGAGACTAACTTCAAGGTGACATTGGAGTGGAAAAAAATCTTTGCAGGGGTGTTTCTGCCATTCTACTATCAAATTTCGTTAGATTATTGTGACCTCAACCTTGCTTTGTGGGGTTTATCTTCTTTGTGTTCTTGTTGCAGAGGCTAGGTACTTTGTTTACAAAGACTCAAAAACTGTGGTTCTCAAAACTTAGTCCCAAGACAAGCAGTATCACCATCACCTGGAACTCATTAGAAAAGTGATTCTTGGCCCTATCCCAGCCCCCCTGAATCAGGAACTTGGGAGTGAGGTTCAGGAGCTACATTTTATCCAGCTCTCCACAGGATTTTTACACGTATTAAAGTTTGAGAACCACCTACCTAGACACCATCACAAAAGAACCATAAGCCAACAGGAGAAGCCTGCCCTAATGAGGTACATACATATTTTTGTATAATTCAGAAAAAGTTTTCTCTAGTAACAACACTTCTGAAGTCATTTTGAAAGATTTCTAAATTTCACACATTTTATCTGGTCAACTTTGTTAATTTCCTAATTAGTGGAAAATCTATGGCATATGGATTCATTAAAACCCTATTTACTCATCCATATTTAACCTAACCATCTCTAATGATCACATTTATTTTCTCTCTCCTCTAAAA
>NW_028010450.1:0-856 GCF_054177405.1 Leptonychotes weddellii | reverse complement strand
CTGGTGCAGGGAGGTTTCTGTTTACTGTTTGTTATTGGCAGGAGGCAAATCTAGACTACACGTAGCTCACTTGCATGTCTGCCCCCTGTGGGCGTGCCTCAGTAGTAACTCGAATGTACTGCGGCTATGGGGTGATGTCCAGGAGCACAGGTGCCCAAGCAATTAATTCTGAGCGAGGTTGTGTCATGTCACCCGCCAAGAACTGGCCAATCTCCAGCGGTCCTGCGAGTGGCTGTGGTTTCTGATGTTTAGTGGTAACCATCCACACGGAACTCCACTGTTAAGAGTCCAAGTTCAGGGCACCTGGGTGGCTCAGTCGGTTAAGCGTCTGCCTTCGGCTCAGGTCATGATCCCAGGGTCCTGGGATCGAGTCCCACATCGGGCTCCCTGCTCTGTGGGGAGCCTGCTTCTCCCTCTCCTCCCCACTTGTGCTATCTCACTATCTCTGTCTCTCTCAAATAAATAAAATCTAAAAAAAAAAAAAATTAAAAAAGAGTCCAAGTTCAAGGCCCGCTTAGTGGTTCCACCGCAGAATCTCGAGTTAGTGCCCACAAGTCCCCACACAAGAATCCACTCCACAGACAGTCCCTGACACCAACATGAATAAGGCAGATGCATGGGGCTGCCCTCGTGCCACTTACAGCCACGAAATAATTATGCAATTACTCATCAATACAACCAGATATTTGACTTGCATGGTTAGTGCTGGTGTATTTTAAAACCTGCACAACAGAAGTCAGTGGCATTCCTATACACCAACAACAAGACAGAAGAAAGAGAAATTAAGGAGTCGATCCCATTTACAATTGCACTCAAAACCATAAGATACCTAGGAATAAATCTAACCAAAGAGACA
>NW_028010449.1:0-856 GCF_054177405.1 Leptonychotes weddellii | reverse complement strand
CCCCCGGCCCCCCGCCCAGCCCCACCTCCGGCCAACGCGGATTCTGCCTTCTCTTTGCAGAGCCACTCTCAAGAATGGGCAGGAGGTTTGTCTCAACCCCGAAGCCCCCATGGTCAAGAAAATCATCAACAAGATGCTAAACAAGTGAGTTGTGCTTTTTGTTCACACGGGGGACTAGAGTCATTGGTCACACATCCTGACAAATGCCTCCGGACATTTTTACCAAGGAAACCCAGGGTTTAGCTGAAGGACTGAAAATCAGGGACTTTGCCGTGAATCCCTGCCCTAAGTGTAATCTAGGCTCCATATTTTATTATTCCTGTAACCCCAGGGAAAGTACTGAATCTCTTTAAGTCTCAATAGTATAGAAAAATAGAAGTAGCTACTTCAAGGTGTTTGCCATGAGGTTTAAGTGAAGTCCCGAATGTAATTTTTTAGTCTACTGTGACATTACATTCAGGCTCTTTGAAGCTAATAATACAGTTGGGATCACAGGCCCCTTATTCCTAATTAGACAGCATCCAGGAGCCTGGCATTTTCTGCCTCATAGGGCAGTGATGTAGGTAGTGACCACATGGCACAGGGCTATGCCGTCAGTTTATGGAATCCTATTAATAGCAACCATTTTCTCCTCACAGGGGCAGCACCAACTGAGCTAGAGAGAAGGCAGAAGCCTGTGACTTACGGTTGCAGCCTTAGTGAAGTGGGAGCAGAAGAAGAGAAACAAAAACCTCCTGAAACCCCCTGGACTGTGTTTAATGTATTTGACTCTTGCCTAGGAGTATTCTATTTTTTTTAAACTTATTTATTATTTATTTATTTATTTATTTATTTTCTCAAAGCTAGCACATTAATG
>NW_028010448.1:0-856 GCF_054177405.1 Leptonychotes weddellii | reverse complement strand
CCTCAAGATGAATGAGGCACCATCTCTGTCCTTGAGGGGCTCGTGTATAAGGAGAATGGGAAAAGACAGCACTGTTTAAGTCAGTTATGGAGGTGAGCAAAGGGACCATGGGAGACTAAGAAGGAAGCTCTTAACCTTGCCTGGCTCAGTGTTCTGGGGAGCTATGGAACAATCAGGGAAAGCTTCCCAGAGGTGGCAACACTAGGGCTGAGTCGTGAATGATAAATGGTCCTTACCAAGTAGACAAGAAAGGCAATGGCTTTGCAGGCAGAGGACCCAGCCTGTGCAAAGGCCTGGAGGCATTCAGGATGTCTATAGCAGGCCATGGCAGGAGCTGAAGCTGGAGAGGTGGGCAGTGCCTTGTCTTCCAGAGACCTTGAATGTCAGGCTAAAAGATTGGGATTTCATCTTAGAAATGCCAGGAAGACCCTGAAGAAGGACAAGATGAGATTTATACTTTGGAAAGGGTGCCCTGCTGGTGAGTGGAGGCTGGAGCAGAGATGTGGAGTGGGGAAGGCAGGAGGCTGAGTCCTGGAGCCCAAGCCCCAAGCTCCCAGCTCCCAGCTCCCAGCTTCCCGCCAGACTCCCTCTGCGGGGGTTGAAGTGGGAGCCGGAGCTCAGCAGGACCAGAGAAGTTATTAATCGCTCCACGATGCCGCAAGCCATGGTCCATTTGCTGCTTTTCTTGGTCTGTTTTGAAACTGTGAAATGAGCTCCAGTCTTCAAGGCGGCTATAATAACCATCCCGATTCTGACATTTAAATTACAGATGGCATTTTCAATTAAACAGGAGCTCTCAGCAGGTTTAATTTAGCTATCAGTTCTGGTCTGTTCTTTAAGTGCTTTAAAAAAAAAA
>NW_028010447.1:0-856 GCF_054177405.1 Leptonychotes weddellii | reverse complement strand
ATCAGCTTATTTCTCTGCCCAAATTGAGAGAGAAAACATAGGATACAAAAAAACCTATAAACCAGTTGTTTCATACACAGTAGGAAGACTGTGTTACAGCAAGATCATTTTTAATTGTTCCAAAAATAAACATTATAGATTGTTGGAGCAAGATAGTAAACTGAGTTAAATTCTGCATAAGTGTTTTACACAAGAGCCAATGCTTTTGTAAATTGGAGACTAACTTCAAGGTGACATTGGAGTGGAAAAAAATCTTTGCAGGGGTGTTTCTGCCATTCTACTATCAAATTTCGTTAGATTATTGTGACCTCAACCTTGCTTTGTGGGGTTTATCTTCTTTGTGTTCTTGTTGCAGAGGCTAGGTACTTTGTTTACAAAGACTCAAAAACTGTGGTTCTCAAAACTTAGTCCCAAGACAAGCAGTATCACCATCACCTGGAACTCATTAGAAAAGTGATTCTTGGCCCTATCCCAGCCCCCCTGAATCAGGAACTTGGGAGTGAGGTTCAGGAGCTACATTTTATCCAGCTCTCCACAGGATTTTTACACGTATTAAAGTTTGAGAACCACCTACCTAGACACCATCACAAAAGAACCATAAGCCAACAGGAGAAGCCTGCCCTAATGAGGTACATACATATTTTTGTATAATTCAGAAAAAGTTTTCTCTAGTAACAACACTTCTGAAGTAATTTTGAAAGATTTCTAAATTTCACACATTTTATCTGGTCAACTTTGTTAATTTCCTAATTAGTGGAAAATCTATGGCATATGGATTCATTAAAACCCTATTTACTCATCCATATTTAACCTAACCATCTCTAATGATCACATTTATTTTCTCTCTCCTCTAAAA
>NW_028010446.1:0-11778 GCF_054177405.1 Leptonychotes weddellii | reverse complement strand
TGATTGGCTGAAATGCCTTGGTGACGGCCTGCAGAGCTCAAGCTGGGCTAACCAATAAGCTAGGGCCAGAACTAGAAGTCTGATAGTCTGAATGTCTGTGTCCCCTCCAAACGCATATGTTGAGGGGCGCCTGGCTGGCTCAGTCAAGTGAAGCATGCAATTCTTGATCTTGGGGTTGTGGGTTTGAGCCCCACGTTGAGTGTAGACATTGTTTAAAAATAAAATCTTAAGGGGCGTCTGGGTGGCTCAGTTGGTTAAGCATCCAACTCTTGATTTCATCTCAGGTTATGATCTCAGTGTTGTGAAATCGAGCTCCACGTCAGGCTCCATGCTCAGCAGGGAATCTGCTTGAGATTCTCTCTCTCCCTCTGCCCCTCTCCTCCAGCTCCCCTCTCAAATAATAAATCTTTTTAAAAAATAAATAAAAATAAAATCTTAAAAAATATATATTCATATGTTGAAATCCTACCCCCAATGTGACTGTATTTGGAGGTGGGCCTTTGGGAATGGGATTAGTAACCCTACAAAAGAGATCCCAGAGAGCTCAGTCACCCCTTCCACCATGTGAAGACATAGTGAGGAGACAGCTGTCCAGAAACCAGAAAGCAAGCCCTCAGCAGACACTGAATTTGTCAGAGCCTTGATTTTGGACTTCCCAGCCTCCAGAAATGAGAAATAAATGTCTGCTGTTTATATCACCTGTTCTGTTATTCCATTATAGCCGCCCAAACAGGCTAAGACACCTGGTCAGTTATCCCAGGATTGCCAGGTGCAAAGTAAAAAACTGAGTGATCGGAAGGCTAGGAAGGTGCCTAGAGAAAAGTGACCTAAGGACAAGGGTGGCTACTTCAACTCAGCCAGGACTATCTGAAAGATCATCTCCCTAGAGGTAGCACGCCTGCATCATTTCATCACACATAAGGTAATGGACCTCAAAAAGATGCATTCCTCAGGTGATAGAATGAGAAGATCACCAATTTGCAGCCCCAAATGAAACAACTGATTCAGATAAAAATCATAATATATACTTAAAAAATTAGGTGAAATGTTGATGGAGAACTAGGTATTTGCTTGATGTCAAAGTTTTACCCCACAGATTATTAGCCAGTGACAGAGCGGGGAGATGTAACATTAGAAGGTAGAGATGAAGCAGCACCACCTTAATCCAGTGTCCAGACTTACCATGACTAATACTGGCACATTCTGAAAATGTGTGACGCCTAATGGCGTGTGATACAAAACACACAGCAACACCATGAAATATTACTGTCAAAAATGTTTAACCTAAACTGAATGAACTCTTTACATTTAACTGCAGGTTTATAGAAAATTCAGAGAACAGAAGAACAAATTAAACAACCTCACAAGAAAATAATCAGATGAATTAAGAATCAAGTTTGCTACAAGAAAACTGCCTCAGCTCTTGAAAAGACAATGATGGGGGGGGTGGGGAGGACTACTCTAGATTAAAAAGGAATGAAGAGCCATAACAATGAAATACAATGCATTGTCCTTAATTGGATCCTGGTTTGAAAAGGGAACAAAAATTGTAAAAGACAATTGGGAACAATTAGGGACAACTGAATATGTTGTCGGGAATGCTATGTCCCCCACTAGCCTCTGGGGCTCTCATCTGTCCATGCTTCCTCTGCAGATCTTGCCCTTCTGCTTGGCTTGTCCTTCTCCTGCTACCTCATAAAAAAGGATTCCTGATTTGCATCCTATGGCTGCAGCTTCACCTGAGAGCATTACTGTTACTGCCCCAGTCATGGCCTTGATGCCATTCCTCCAGCCAAGGCGCCAGCCTCTCAAACACACAACCCTTGGAGTCAGATTGACATGGGTGTGAATTTTATTTCTGCTACTTACTCATAGTAAGACATCTCCTGAGAAACTTGAACTCCCACTACCTCCAATTCTTTACCTGCAAAATGGGGAGAATATTCCTCGCCTGGAATAATTGCTAAAAGTACTAAATGATATCACTTATGTAACACCCCTGGAACACTCTGTAGCCCACAGTTATACTCAATAGAAATGGGTTCTTTTCCTTCCATGTCATAAATCGGGGCAGTCCTGTGTTCATGTTACATTTCTGGTCTTTCATTCATTCATTTGAAAACTATTTAGGGGCGCCTGGGTGGCTCAGTTGGCTAAGCGACTGCATTCGGCTCAGGTCATGATCCTGGAGTCCCGGGATCGAGTCCCGCATCGGGCTCCCTGCTCAGCAGGGAGTCTGCTTCTCCCTCTGACCCTCCCCCCTCTCATGCTCTCTCTATCTCATTCTCTCTCTCAAATAAATAAATAAAGTCTTTAAAAAAAAAAAAAAGAAAACTATTTAATGAGGACCTAGTATGTATGGGGTAAGTGTTAAATTCTTGGGGCTCCAAAGTGAGCAAGATAAATAGGGCTTTGTTCTGATGGGGATTACATTCTAATGGCAGAAGACAGACATAAAAAATAAATTAATAGGGGTACCTGACTGGCTCAATTGGTAGGCATGCAACTCTTGATCTCAAGGTTGTGAGTTCAAGCCCCACATTGAGTGTAGAGATTACTTAAAAATAAAATCTTCAAAAAAATTAATATATTATGATGTAAAACAAGCATATCTTTTAATTGGTCCCATGTCTTCTGTTTACTGCCGACCCAAGGTCACATGGGCTGTTATAAGATAATGCATGACACCATGTAAGGTAGTGCTTAGCATTTCCTTCCATCCCTGGGTCTCTGAACCCTTGCTCACTTGGGCATGAATTTATTTTGCATGGGAGAACTGTTCTCTTCCATCCATTCTCAATTCCTGGTTTGTTAACTGGTCCTCCAGTGGAGTGTATCTGACCCTCCAGCAATGGCCATCCTGACCATACCAATTTGCATGAGGAAGAAGTAGCCTGGGGCCCCTTGCCAGATTCATACAGCTTCCCTCTTTCCCTCATGGCTGAGTGTGCCCTACCTTACGCCAAGCTGGGCTAACAGTCAACATGGGAAAAACACCGTTTCTACCCTTCAGGAACCCTCAGTCCAAGGATGGAAGAAACTGTCTCTTGAGAAGTATCCAAGGTGCTATGAAGGACCACATCACATGGAGTTCACAGCTGACTGCTCCAGATACCAAAAGAAATCAACACCTCCATCAACCATGGATCTCCTGAGCTGTAAAGAGAAATACATGCTGAAGTGAGAATCTAAATGCATGAGTCCAGCCTCTCTGAGCACTGTTCCATCACAAAACTTCCTCTCCTAATCTAGCCTACCCATCTGGACATGACCACAGGAGCTCAGTTAAGGTAAGAAAAACATCTGAGTAAGAAAAAACAAAGCATGGGAGAGGGGAAAGGACCCAAACCATAGAGTCCCTTGGGATCTAACTATCCATGGAAAGAACAGGGCCCAAGAGTAATTTGTTATAATCAGAAATGTTTCTTTTCAGGACAGCTCCATGGGCCTAAAGCCAAAACTGTGTCTGATGAAGCACCCAAAGGTGTCATTGGCCTTCCAAAGTCAGCATCACCTGTAGCACCCTGCACTGTCCCCATGGGTCTCACCAGACTCCACTTGACTTTCCAGTAACAACATTTCCAGTAACAACATTTTCCAGTAAGTAGTTTTCTTCTCTGCAGATGAGCCCTAGAAGTAAACTCCTGTTCTGGGAGGGGTACAGCTTTGACTTTGCTTAGCTTTATGTTGTTGGGTTTTTTTTAAGATTTTTTTTTTATATTTATTTATTTGACAGAGAGAGAGACAGCGAGACAGGGAACACAAGCAGGGGGAGTGAGAGAGGGAGAAGCAGGCCTCCCGCGGAGCAGATGCGGGGCTCGATCCCAGGACCCTGGGATCATGACCTGAGCTGAAGGCAGACGCTTAATGACTGAGCCACCCAGGCACCCCACTTTATGTTGTTTTAATATGGGAAGAGGGAGAGTAATTTGTTCAGGGTTCTTAAAGGACTTCTGAGCTCTGAAAGGGCTGCCTGTTGGCAGAGACTTAGGTTTGTCATACAGATCAGTGGTCTGTGACATCATCAACTTTGGGACTTCTCAAACTGGAGTGATTACCCATCAGTCTTTCTCTCTCTAGATAACTTATATATGTCCACATGGGTGATTTTTAATGATCTGAGAAAGGCCGAAGAAATAAAGAGAAAGGACAGGGCAAGACACATTTTAGGGGACAAATTACATTAGGAATGATTTTGCGGGGGAACATGTACACTGTGTGGTTTTAGTTTGCTGACCAAGTGATCTTTATGAGATTAAGGGGGCTACATTCTATTCCTACTTCCTGGCTAAGAGTGTTTTGATGACTGTCATTTTAAAATAAGTTTTGTTGTGATCGCTTCTCGGCCTTTTGGCTAAGATCAAGTGTAAAATAAGTTTTGTTTTTAGGGGCACCTGGGTGGCTCATTCAGTTAAGCGTCTGCCTTTGGCTCAGGTCATGATCCCAGGCTCCTGGGATCAAGCCCCATGTCAAGCTCCCTGCTCAACCTTCCACTCCACCTGCTTGTGCTCTCTCTGTCAAATAAATCAATTTTTAAAAAATCTTTAAACAATAAGTTTTGTTTTTATTTATTTTTTTGTTTAACTAGACTCCATGCCCAACATGGGACCCAACATGGGGCCCAACATGGGGCTCGAACTCACAACCCCAAGATCAACAGTCACATGTTCTACCAACTGAGCCAGCCATGTGCCCCTATAATAAGTTTTGAAATCAGCAAGTGAAAGCCCTGCCACTCTGTTCTTGTTTCAAAATTGTTATTGGGGTGCCTGGGTGGCTCAGATGGTTAAGCATCTGCCTTCAGCTCAGGTCATGATCCCAGGGTCCTGGGATCGAGCCCCGCATCAGGCTCCCTGCTCCTCGGAAAGCCTGCTTCTCCCCCTCCCTCTGCCACTCCCCTTGCTTGTGTTCCCTCTCTCGCTGTGTCTCTGTCAGATAAATAAATAAAATCTTTAAAAAAAAAGTTATTATTTTTTGTCTTATTATATAAGTGCTAATATCAGCTTGTCAGTTTCTGAAAAAAAAAATCCTGCTCAAATTTTGATAGGGATTGTGTTGACTCTATAGTCAACAGAGCATACAAAGAGATGCTCAAATTCACTCGTAATCAAAGAAAAGCAAATCAAACTAACAATGGCATTGGTAAAATTAGAAAGCTGGATAATGGCACATGTTGGAGAAGATGGAGGGACATAGGAACCCTCTAATACTACTTGGAGAAGTATGGACAGTTCATGTTTCTGAGAACAATCTACTACTTAAGTTAAATTCATTATACACTTATGACTCAAGAATCCGACTCTTCAGTATGTCCCAAAGATGTTCTTGCCCAAGTCCTAAGAGGGCATGTACTATGTTGTTAGTTACAGCATTATTGGTATTGGTAATCCCAATACTATCTAAGGCAATCTGGATAGCCATTCTGGAGTAGTGGATCAATAAAATTATATGGATGCATGCTTTAGAATACAACACATAAGTTAGGAGCAACAGATTCAATATACACACAGCTATGTAGGTGGACATTAACTATTATAGTCCTCAGTGAAAAAAAATAAGAAAAAGATGTATAATACCATTTATGTCAACTAAAAATACATGCAGAGAATAATGCATTTAAAAGAACAAGTAAAAGATAATCATTAAATTCATTCGAGCAAATAGGGTATACAATGAAAGAG
The DNA here is from genome assembly GCF_054177405.1 of Leptonychotes weddellii. Classification (NCBI taxonomy): domain Eukaryota; kingdom Metazoa; phylum Chordata; class Mammalia; order Carnivora; family Phocidae; genus Leptonychotes; species Leptonychotes weddellii. The sequence goes on along the minus strand of NW_028010446.1, from coordinate 6,097 downwards.
AAATGAATGGATAAAACAAGAGCTGGGCCTTTCATAGACCAATGATTATGTGTCATGAATGGAGGAGAGTGTTAATTCCATAGTTGAGATCCAAAACAATGGTGGGGGGTGAAAGGAATAGATAATAAGGGACAAAGTAGTCTGCACTACAGCCTAGACCAATTAAGAAGCTTTTCCCCACTCTTGGCCACAGTAAAATCTTCAAGGCACAAGCCAGAGAACATTCTTTTTTTTTAATAGTATAGTAAATACTTTATTTAAATTAAGAAATAAAACATTTGTTCCACTGTTTCAATAAAATTTCAATTACTTACAAATAATAATTCCTTGCGTACCATATTTCAAGTATTGCAAAGGTGTCATGAAGACATATTTTTCAAAATGAATAGACTATATTCTAAAATGTGGTATATAAATCGAGACATAATACATATTATAATAATGAATTTAAATAATCTAAGGATAAAAATCATTTTAAATAGAGCAATTTACCTCTGTAATGGAAGTTACAACACATATGCCATCTTGACATGTACTCAATGGATTACATCTAGAAAAATCACTCTTTGTGAATACGATTTACCCTGGAGTACAATTCACATAAAAACACTCTCTTTAAAACATGCCCTGTTTTAGAAAAAAAATAAATATGGGCCAAGTACTTTCAAAACTGCAAGTTTCTTTTAATTAAATTCATCTAATTTTATTTCTCCTAATTTACCTAATGACATCATTAACAAGGTTTTATTCATGAGCTTGGCCTTAACCTTAAAAAATACATTTCTTTACATTTTACACTTAAAAGAATTTAGAATTCTTAGAAGAATTTAGCCTTCAATTTAAAAGACATATTTTTTACAAGTCCGATTATAACAATTCTGCTTCTTCCTGCAATGCTTTTATTAGATAAAAGCTATTAAAATTTTGACCTCAGAAAACCCACTTAGATCAATGCTTTTAATGAGAACATTCTCAATATACTTCAAAAATTCAGAGGCTCAGCTAACATGTAAGTGTACAGGAGGCAAACTGTCTTTCTCTTTGGAACCGACTACGGAGCTACAGCGACTCTGCTGAAGTGGAAGTCTCCGTTATTTTTATGGAGTTTTCCTGCATTTCCTGGCCTATATGTAGCAGGCAACTAAGCTACCAACTCCTTTCTCTTCACCAAGTCCAATCAGCACACTGCAGACCTGTGTTAACATCCTCTGAGCTGATAAGATTATCAAGCTTCCTGTGTATCTAAGGGAGAAAAAATAAGACAAGATGATGAGAGGGTACTGCAGTCTCTACCAGGTGAAAACAAACTGCTTAAGAATTACATGACAGGGCGCCTGGGTGGCTCAGTCTGTTAGGCGTCTGCCTTCGGCTCAGGTCATGATCCCAAGGTGCTGGGATCGAGCCCCACGTTGGGCTCCCTGCTCAGCGGGAGCCTGCTTCTCCCTCTCCCTCTGCCGTTCCCCCTGCTTATGCTCTCTCTCTCTCTGTCAAATAAATAAATAAAATCTTAAAAAAAAAAAAAAGAATTACATGACAAGTAGTCATTAATACTGTCAGTTGCTTTCTCTCTTGAGTTAAGTCTGGGCAAAGAAAGAAAACAGAACTCAGTGTGCTTCCTACTGTCTGTCCTCCCATCTTGAATTTCAGCTTTGAGCACAATCCTAGAAACAAACACATAATCATGGTGAAAGTACCATTTGATGCTAATGATAAGATCACTTTGGCTCTAGAGATTCTACGGATATATGACAAAGAATCCCTTATAACTCCGGATTCCTCATATCCAGAGTATCACTTGATGCATTCTAACTCTTGGAGAATCTGAGAATTAAAAATCAATCCTGGTGAACAAGATCAATAAATGAAAGTTCAATTCAAAAGCAACCCAATGAATTAATAAGTGCTCTATCATAATACCACAGGGTACTAAGGGAAAGAAACCTAGAAGATCTATAGAAAAGCAATACTAATAATGAGAATATTTAAGAGTTATGGAACATTTTTATTTATTTTTTTTAAAGATTTTATTTATTTATTTGAGACAGAGAGTATGAGAGACAGAGAGCATGAGAGGGAGGAGGGTCAGAGGGAGAAGCAGACTCCTCGCCGAGCAGGGAGCCCGATGCGGTACTCGATCCTGGGACTCCAGGATCATGACCTGAGCCGAAGGCAGTCGCTTAACCAACTGAGCCACCCAGGCGCCCTTATGGAACATTTTTAAAGTGCCAAATACAGGACTGAGAACCTTGAAAGTATTATCTCCTTTATCCTAACAAAAACCCTATACACACTATATAAATAATACATCTGAGGTTTCAGTTAAACTGCTGAAGGTCACAGATAAGTAGCAGAACCAGGACTTGAATCCATGTCTGTCTAACAACAGAGCCCCTACACTTAGTTGCCATGCTACCCTGACTCCCAGTGGCAACAGCTTTGGAGCATGTGCCCGATGCCAGTTATAAAGTACGGCATCTATATAGATAACCTCATCTGATACTTTTAGCAATAGCTTGGAAGAAGTTATAGAGGACTTGAGCATAAAGAGGAGGAAGAGCAAATATGCCTATCCTAAAGGACTTAATAAACCCCCAAAACTTGGACAATTCCTGCATGTGTCAAATTTAAGACTTGGTTAGTTCACACTTGGATTATTGCCTTCCCTTCTGGCTACCCTACTGTAAAAGGAATTTAGGAGAAATGGCATTAGAGCACAGAATAGGAACCATGATAATGAAAGTACTTAAAACTGCTGTTAAGAAAAACACACACACTTTGTAAGTCACTAATTCAGTGGTAATACTATATGCTTCTATTTTAAGAGATGGGAAGGAAAGGGTCAACAACAGTCCTACAGTCAACCCTCTCCCTTTATCAGGGATGCTCCTGGAAGGAAAGGAAAAAACAAAGTTGACTCTATCCAATCCCCTTATAAACATGCCAGCAGACCTGGCGAACTCACTAATGGTATTCACTAGCAGCATAGTCTTTATCTAACAGAATACATCTGCTCTGAAAACATCTAGAATTGTTTCTAGTAAACAAACCTGGAATCTATAATTTACAAAGGCATGGCTCCTTGAAAAATGTCATGTGTTTATCGTGTTAAGTAATTTTCAGAGAATAAAATGGAAATGTCTCTCAATGGAACATCCCCCTTTGTGTGATATGCTCACACGCATCACTTAGACAACTCAGAGATCTCTTACATTAAACCCAATCCACAGCTCATTCTAATGAAACACATAGGAGCTGGGAAGTGGGTGGACACCCCGAACTTGTGCATGTTTTCCCTGTGCTTCATAATTACTTACATCCTTGAAATTGTCACTTAAGCTTAACACGGGAAAGATCTTTGATTCCTGTGAATCTGATTTTAATCCAATCAATCTTTTGTTAATCAGGAAAGAAAACAAATATTGCTGTGTAAGTATATTCATCTCAAAATTTTTCAAAAAACCTACTCTGAAAAACAATATGGAGGTTCCTTGAAAAACAAAAATAGAAGTACCATACAATCCAGTAATTCTACTGCTGGGTATTTACCCAAAGAAAACACAAACACTAGTTCCAAAAGATATATGGACCCCTACGTTTACTACAGCATTATTTACAGTAGCCAAGATATGGAAGCAACCTAAATGTTCATCGACAAGATGAAGATAAAGGAGATGTGATATATATACCCAATGGAATATGACTCAGCCGTAAAAAAGAATGAAATCTTGCCATTTGCAACTGGATGGACATAGAGCGTATAATACCAAGTGAAATATACAGAGGAAGACAAATACCATATGATTTCACTTACATGTGGAATCTATAAAACAAGCCAACAACAATAGTAGAAACAGACTCATAAATATAGAGAACAAACTGGTGGTTGCCAGGGGGCAGGATGGTGGAGGGGATAGGCAACATAGGTAAAGTGCATTAAGAGATACAAACTTCCAGCTATAAAATTAATAATAATTCACAGGGATTAAAGTACAACATAGGGAATATAGTAAAAAATATTGCAACAATTTTGTATGGTGACAGATGGTAACTACTCTTTGCACTGAGCTTTTTGTAATACATATAATTGTTGAATCACTGTGTTGTACACCTGAAATGAATATATTATGTCAACTACAATTTAAAAACTTGAAAAATTAAAATAAAATAAAATAAAAGACTAAGAAAAAAAAGGTTTTCAAAGAAGATGTGCTCCCTACATGGAAGTAGTTTGATTTTTTTTAAGTTTTTTTTTATTTATTTGAGAGATCTCTACACCCAACATGGAGCTTGAACTCAAAACCCTGAGATCAAAAAAAACAACAACCCTGAGATCAAGAGTTGCATGCTCTACTGACTGAAACAGCCAGGTGCCCCAAATTGACTTTTTTTTTTTTAAAGATTTTATTTATTTATTTGACAGAGAGATAGCGAGAGAGGGAACACAAGCAGGGAGATTATGAGAGGGAGAAGCAGGCTTCCTGCTTAGCAGGGAGCCCGATGCGGGGCTCGATCCCAGGACCCTGGGATCATGACCTGAGCCAAAGGCAGACGCTTACCGGCTGAGCCACCAGGCGCCTCCCAAATTGACTTTTTCTAATTATGAAGTTACATAGAGTAATTTTATAACATTCATATGAAACATAAAATTATGAAAAATAAAATTAAAAATCACAAGTAATCCTTCCCAAAGATAAAGACCCTTAAAATTTGGGGTATATATTCTTCCAGATTATTTTTTTAAGTTTTAAACACATATATGTATATGTATAAATATATATAACAAAGACTAGCTCATACTATCCCATAATTTTCCTTTCTCAGTTAATATATCATTAACAACTTTTTATCTCATAAGTCCTCGATTATTATCACTGTTTAAAGCTGCATGGAATCCTAATGTGTTATGTATCATAAATTAGCAAATTCTCTATTGATGGACATTTAGATTCTCACACCCTCATTATGAGCAATGCTAAGAAGGAAATGTAGTATTTAGACATCTTTGTGAACTTGTCCATTTATTCCATGTGTATTAATTCTGGGTCAAAGGGTATCATAGTTTCATTTTGTTTAACTTTGTTTTAGACACTGAATATATATTACAAATTGCTCTCCAAAATATATTGCATTAATTTAAACTCACAGAGTACACAGTTGTCCCCATTTTGCCTCACCCTTACCAAGAGTAGCTAGAAAGTGTATTTTTTTTTTTTAAAGATTTTATTCATTTATTTGACAGAGAGATAGAGAGAGACTGAGTGCTAGTCTTCCAGATATTCTGTAAGAACTCAGTAAATGTATGCAGTAGCCAATAGTCTGGCCTAATCCATTTGCTGAGATAGCTGAGATTTCTGCTTTATTTTACTTTATTACTTGCTCACTGCCCAACTTTTTATCTCATCTGAAGTTGTATAAAGGATAGAGCTCCAGGCAAGTGACACAGGTACCTCTGTCCATCCACTCCACTGCACTGTCCCCAGACATGTCCCCATCCTTCAGGCATGAAGTTCTTGCCTCTGGCTTTTGCTGCTCTCCTATTCCTGGCTTCATTGACTTTAAGTAACCTGGAGTTCTCCGTATCGAGAAGAGAGTGATGGAGGGGAAGGGAGATGAAACAAAAGCATTAGATACATCTATTTTTAAAACAAAAGAAAAAATTTAAGTGGACATCTACCTACAGGAGTAGGAGGAAATAAAGCAGAGAAGACAGGTTTCTTTTTTAAAAAGCTAGACTTCTCTGAATATACCCTATTTGGAAGATTTAACTTCGGAATCACTTAAACATTTCACCTAATATAAAAAATCAACATCTTGGGGCGCCTGGGTGTCTCAGCCAGTTAAGCGTCTGCCTTTGGCTCAGGTCATGATCCTGGAGTGCCAGGATCGAGTCCCGCATCGGGCTCCCTGCTCAGTGGGGAGTCTGTGTCTCCCTCTGCCCCTCCCCCCTCTCATGCTCTCTCTATGTCTCACTCTTTCTCTCTCAAATAAATAAATAAATTTTTTTTAAAAAAAATCAACACCTTGGGGCGCCTGGGTGGCCCAGTCGTTAAGCGTCTGCCTTTGGCTCAGGTCATGACCCCAGGGTCCTGGGATCGAG
>NW_028010445.1:0-1133 GCF_054177405.1 Leptonychotes weddellii | reverse complement strand
AAACAAATAATAAACAGTATACAGAACATGGAAAGATAAAATAACAGTTAATATGTCCCGGAGAGAAAGAACATGGGGGGAGGGGGGATGAAACATTTTTGTGGGGCCTCGGGGTCAGGTGATGGGACTAAGGGTAATTGTGCAAGAAGCTCTCCCTGCGGGGCTGTGGGCTCTGGATGTGGCTCTGGGAGCCCTGCAGGAGCAGGAGTAGGGGCAGGGGTTAGGATAGGGGCAGGGCCAGGGGCAGAGACAGGTGTAAGAGCAGGGCCAGGGGCAGGGGCAAGGGGAGGGACAGGGTCAGCCGTAGTGGCAGGTGCAGGATCCATGGCAGGACCTGGGTAAGGAGCAGGAATGGGAGCACGGGCAGGGGCAGGGGAAGGGGCAGCAGCTCTAGCAGGGGCAGGAACTGTAGCAGGGGCTGGGGCAGGAGCAGGTGCCAGTTCTTCCTGGCCCACGTCAGGCTCTCTGTGGGCGGGTGCCGGGTCACCTGCTGGCCTCTGGTCTCCTCCTGAAGTCGCTGCAGGCACCAACCCTCGCTCCAGAGCTGCTGATGGAGTTGGAGCCAGCTCTCGCTCAGATGGTGGAGCAGCTGTGAGAGGAGAAAAGCTCACCCCTGTGCCTGCTCTCCGTGGGCCTTTGTGGAGACAGAACCCAGCCCAGGGCTTCCCAGAGAAGCCACAGCCAGGAAGGAACCCTCACAGGGACGTCTCGCCGACTGCAGTCCACCCGCTGGGTACTCTGAGCCCAGTCGTTGCTCCTGGCCCCACACCAGCCTCTCTGGGTTCCTCCTTGTGGGGGCAGCACTGACCTGTCCCCACACACCACAGACACCCAGCCCCAGCCTTCTCAGCCTCGGGCTCGGCCTCCATGGGCGCAGTGAACGACCACCAGGGACTGGTCTGGGCAGTGTCAGAGGCCTTTCCAAGCAATCCCCAGGCTCTGCTCCTGGAGAGCCCTGTGGGGTCACTCCCTCTGTCAGGGAGGAGGGCATGTCCACCAGCCTCCTCTCGATGTCATCTGTGGCCTTCTGCAAAGACAGTGACTGGTAGCCGGCTGGAAGCATCACAGCCCTGCCCAGCCATCCTCACTGTCCTCCTGCCCAGTCCCCCTGCTGCTCCCAGATCAGACACAGA
>NW_028010444.1:0-856 GCF_054177405.1 Leptonychotes weddellii | reverse complement strand
TCGACTCACAGGATCTCAGACTCAAACTAGCACATTGGTTTCACATTATTAGGGATTAAACCCTGCTTTAATGGATAAGCTGGGTACTTCAGCATTTTATATATATTTATATATAATATGTGTATTTTATATATGTGTGCCTATATTTAAAATATGGTTTACATGGAAAAAATATTAATTCTATTTAACCTATTTATTAATAAACAGATAAATGGATAACCAACTAAATGTCAGAATCCATGTAGAGGGCTTGGAATAGTACCTAACACAGTAAGCACTGACTAAATGTTAGTTAGTATTATGCTTGGCTGTCCTCATGATTATTATTATTTTTTTTAAAGATTTTATTTATTTATTTGACAGAGAGAGACACAGCGAAAGAGGGAACACAAGCAGAGGGAGTGGGAGAGGGAGAAGCAGGCTTCCCGCGGAGCAGGAAACCCGATGCGGGGCTCGATCCCAGGACCCTGGGATCATGACCAGAGCTGAAGGCAGACACCCAACCATCTGAGCCACCCAGGCACCCCTGTCCTCATGATTATTATTACAAGTCTGCTTGCAAAGGGCACGGGCCCAGGGAAGTCATTCCTTGGGGCCAGCAAGACAATGTATCAACTACACTGGTAGACTAAAGTTCTTTACTATTGCCACCTTGAATAAATGTGAGATTCTTGTGAGGGTGGATGCTGGGGTCAACTAGCAACTAGGCCACATCAGGGCTTGTACCACTGGGGAGAACTTACACACTTTGCCTCTGGGGACAGGCCAAGCTGCTTTGAATCAGGCTCTACTTCTCACCTGTGCTGTGTATGTGGGTAACTCACTTCACTTTTCTAAGCTTCTGGTTTCCTCACAT
>NW_028010443.1:0-856 GCF_054177405.1 Leptonychotes weddellii | reverse complement strand
TGAGATACCCCCTCGCATGCGTCAGAATGACTAAAATCAACAACACAGGAAACAACAGGTGTAGTCGAGGATGCGGAGAAAAGGGATCTCTCCTCTTACGCGGTGGGTGGGAATGCAAGCTGGTGCAGCCAGCCTGGAAAACAGTACAGACGTGCCTCAGGACGTTAAAAATAGAACTATCATGCACGGCAATCCCACTTCGGGTATTTATCTGGATAAGATGAAAACACTAACTCGAAATTACATCTGCACCCCTGTGTTTGCTGCAGCGTTATTCACAGTAACAAGGCCATGGAAACAACCTAAGCGTCCATCGATGGACACACAGAAAGAAGGCACATGCATATACAACAGAATCTTATTCAGCCATAAAAAACCATGAAATCTTGGAACTTTCGACAACACAGGGACACCTTTAGAGCACTGTGCTGAGTGAAGTCAGTCAGACACACAAGGACAGACACCAGATGATCTCACTTATATGTGGGCAAGTGAAGCTCACAGATACCGGACCAGAGAGACGGCTGACTGCTGGTCGCCGGAGCCAGTAGGCGGGGAACGTGCAAGATGGGCACCAGGGGTCAGAAGTCACCAACTTCCAGTTCTAAGATAAGTAAGTCCTGGAGGACGTGAGGTACGGCGTGGCGACTAGCGTTAAGGGTGCCACACTGCATATTTGCACGCTGCTGGCAGAGAAAACCCCAGAAGTCCCCATCACAAGCTACAATGTGTAAGTATGCGTGGTGGCCGTGCCCCCTAGACTGTGGTGGTCATTTCAAACTACGTGCAAATACCCAGTCATCACGCTGCACGCCCGAGACTTCTCTAATGTTGTACGTCAGTGTACAGAACTGAA
>NW_028010442.1:0-856 GCF_054177405.1 Leptonychotes weddellii | reverse complement strand
TATATATATATATCTTTATCCATTCATCTGTCCATGGACATCTGGGCCCTTTCCATTGTTTGGCTATTGTGGATATTGCTCCTGGAAACGTTGGAGTGCATGTGCCCCTTTGGATCACTACATTTGTATCTTTGGGATAAATTCCTAGTAGTGCAATTGCTGGGTTGTAGGGTAGCTCTATTTTTAACTTTTTGAGGAACCTCCATACACTTTTCCAGAGTGGCTGCACCAGTTTGCATTCCCATGAGCAGTGTAAGAGGGTTCCCCTTTCTCTGCATCCCCACCAACATTTGTTGTTTCCTGACTGTTAATTTTAGCCATTCTGACAGGTGTGGAGTGGTATCTTATTGTGGTTTTGATTTGGATTTCCCTGATGCCAAGCGATGTTGAGCACTTTTTCATGTGTCTGTTGGCCATGTGTATGTCTTCTTTGGAGAAATGTCTGTTCATGTCTTCTGACCATTTCTTGATTGGATTATTTGTTCTTTGGGTGTTGAGTTTGATAAGTTCTTTATAGATTTTGAATACTAGCCCTTTATCTGATAAGACATTTTCAAATATCTTCTCCTATTCTGTCGGTTGTCTTTTGGTTTTGTCAACTATTTCCTTCACTGTGGAGAAGCTTTTTATCTTGATGAAGTTCCAATAGTTCATTTTTGCCTTTGTTTCCCTTGCCTTTGGAGATGTGTCTAGCCAGAAGTTGCTGAGGCCGAGGTCAGAGAGGTTGCTGCCTGTGTTCTCCTCTAGTATTTTGATGGATTCCTGTCTCACATTTAGGTCTTTCATCCATTTTGAGTCTATTTTTGTGCATGGTGTAAGAAAAATGGTCTTCTGCATGTGGCTGTCCAGTTTTCCC
>NW_028010441.1:0-856 GCF_054177405.1 Leptonychotes weddellii | reverse complement strand
CTGGGTGATAGACACTGGGGAAGGTATGTGCTCTGGTAAGCGCTGTGAATTGTGCAAGACTGTTGAATCTCAGATCTGTACCTCTGAAACAAATAATGCAATATATGTTAAGAAAAAAAAAAAGAAGAAGAAGGTAGCGGGAGGGGAAGAATGAAGCGGGGGAAATCGGAGGGGTAGACGAACCATGAGAGACGATGGACTTTGAAAAACAAACTGAGGGTTCTAGAGGGGAGGGGGGTGGGAGAATGGGTTAGCCTGGTGGTGGGTATTGAGGAGGGCACATTCTGCATGGAGCACTGGGTGTTATGCACAAACAATGAATCATGGAACACTTCATCTAAAACTAATGATGTAATGTATGGGGGTTAACATAATAAAAAAAAAAAAAGTCACCTAGATACATAAGGATGTTCATTGCAACACTTTTTATGACAGCAAAAAACCAAATAACCATATATTATTTATTGGGAAAAAAAAACACCACTCTTAACAACTGGAGATTAGCCATTTATAACAGAACAGTACGGAACTATTAAAAAGAATGATGTAGAGTTGTGTATACTGACATGAACAGATGTGTTAAATGAAAAATGCAAGGTATATTACAATGTGTATGGAATAAACTCTTCAATGTATTAAAAACAAATGAGGGGTGCCTGGCTCAATCAGTCGGAGGAGCATGTGATTCTTGATCTCAGGGTTGAGTTTGACCCCCTTGTTGGGTATAGAGATTACTTAAAGAAAATTTTTTTTTTTTAAAGATTTTATTTATTTGTCAGAGAGAGAGAGACAGAGCACAAGCAGGGGGAGAGGCAGAGGCAGAGGGAGAAGCAGGCTCCCTGCTGAGCAAGGAGCC
>NW_028010440.1:0-856 GCF_054177405.1 Leptonychotes weddellii | reverse complement strand
CTCAGGGAAGTCAGTCCTACAGTGGTGGGCACCCTAGTGCTCTCACCAATGCTAGGTTTGTGAGCAATTGAGCTATTAGGGTAGGAAAGCACAGGCCTTGCCATTGATAATAGGATTAATAAGGAGAAGCCATTGTCCGAGTGGGTCCTTTGCTAGTCTAGCCTATGAGAGAGAAAGGAATGCTTCAAAGACCTCCACCACCAAATACTAAAAGCATCTGTCATTGATTGTCCTTCATGTTCCTCTTCTTTTTTTTTTTAAGATTTATTTATTTATTTATTTTTGGCGGGGGGCAGAGGGAGAGAGAGAGGAGAGAGAGTCAAGCAGACTCTGTGCTGAGCCGACACAGGGCTCGATCTCACAACCCTTAGATCAGGACCTGAGCCGAAACCAAGAGTTGACCGTTCAACCAACTGTGCCACCCAGGTGCCCCTGTCCTCCATGTTCTTGATCACAACCTTTTACCAGCCATTTAGGGGCCTAGACTTCTTCATTTGTAAGATGGACATAGGTATTAGGGGTAACATCGAACCACTTGTTCTGAAAGAATCTTTCCAATTCTAAAAGGGGGGGCGGAATATAATGTCACTTGTGGTTCCAAAGTTGAGCAGAGTGACTCAGGTGTAGTGATAAAGGGATGGATTCAGCCATGTCCTATTTTTAAGGATAGAGAACCACAGGCAGGCCTAGGGCAGCAGGTGCTCATTAACACCACGTGTTTCTCCAAGAGTTTGTGGTTCCAATGTGGTGAGATATTTAAGCTCTGGGCCAGAGTCAAAAGGCTAAGAATGGCCACTTGATTCAGGAGGACCCTGAGGAGCTGTGATTCCAGAGGTATTTGGGAAAGAGGAGTGCT
>NW_028010439.1:0-856 GCF_054177405.1 Leptonychotes weddellii | reverse complement strand
TCGTAGTTTAAAATCGAAGTTTTATAGTTTTAGGTCTTACATTTAGATCTGTGATCCATGTGATCCATGTCATCCATTTTGTATTCTTTTTTTTTTTTTTTTAAGATTTTATTTATTTATTTGACAAAGAGAGAGAGAGCATGAGCAGGGGCAATGGCAGGCTCGGGGAGAGGGAGAAGCAGGCTCCCGCTGAGCAGAGAGCTGGACATGGGGCTCGATCGCAGGACCCTGGGATCATGACCTGAGCCAAGGCAGATAGTCAACTGAGACACCCAGGCGCCTCCATTTTGTATTCTTTTTTTTTTTTACTTATGATGCATAGTATGGATCCAGGTTCATTCTTTTTGCATATGGATATCCAGTTCCAGCACCATTTGTTGAAAAGGCTATATTTTCTCCATTTCATGCCATTGTGTCTTTGTCAGGATCAGTTGACCATATGTGTGTGGGTTTATTTATGGACTCTATTCTGTCCCATTGATCTCTTTGGCCTTCTTTATGTCAATATCATGCTGTTGTAATTACTACCAGTTTATGATAATTTTTGAAATCAGGTAGTTAGTGTCAGTCCTCCAGTTTTGTTCTTTTTCAGGGTTCTTTTGCTATTCTATCCTAGATCCTTTGTGTTTCCAGAACATGAATTGTATTTATTTTATTTATTTATGTTTTCCACATGAATTTTAGAGTCAGCTTGTCATTTTCTAAAAAAAAAACAGCTCTGTGGGTCTTCTGGAGATCAGGTTTGGATTATGTTGAATCTGCAGATTAATTTTAACAATATTGAATTTTTCAACCCCAAACAGAGTATCTCTCTCCAATTATATAAATCTTCTTTAATTTTCTTGGTAATATTTTG
>NW_028010438.1:0-856 GCF_054177405.1 Leptonychotes weddellii | reverse complement strand
CCAGAACTCTCTGAGTAGCCTCTATACCGATGATGTGAACAGACAAATGCCCTTAGGCTAAAAGCCAAGATGAATGTGGGGCTACCTCAACTACCATCCTTCTCTCCAGCACTGTGGCCACTGCAGTCCTCCTGACTTGGTTGTTCTATTAGGTCTTTAATTTGTTGCTCTGCGTATTTTATCCAGTCTTTGGGTTGGATGGGGCCATGAAAAATGAAACCGTTTTAAGAGATTAGAAGGTGATCAGGGTGGTGGAAGAAAGCACTCTTTTAGATAGTGTAGGTAGGGAAGGCTAGTGTAAGGCAACAATGTTTGAGCCAGGATGTGAGTTATGGGAAGAAATGTGCTGTGCAAATAGTGAGCAGAGGAAGCAAGGCATATTAACAGTTGAGATATTATTCTCAATTCAATGAGGTGCTACTTGAGGGTATCTTTCTTTTAATTTTTTTTGAACAATAGAGTACTATAATCTAATTTACTTTTCAAAAGATTCCACTGAGTGCAGTATGGAGCATGCACAGGGAGGGAGAGAGAGTCATGTCAGAAGGGTATAACTTGAGTCAAAAAACCCAGATGATCCTGGAGGTGAGAAATGAACCAGCTTCTGCTTCTAGTGATGACAGGGTAGTTTATATTAGAGCAACCCTTCTGCCAAGAACAGCTGCAAAGATTGGATAAAATACGCAGAGCAACAAATTTAAGACCTAATAGAACAACCAAGTCAGGAGGACTGCAGTGGCCACAGTGCTGGAGAGAAGGATGGTAGTTGAGGTAGCCCCACATTCATCTTGGCTTTTAGCCTAAGGGCATTTGTCTGTTCACATCATCGGTATAGAGGCTACTCAGAGAGTTCTGG
>NW_028010437.1:0-856 GCF_054177405.1 Leptonychotes weddellii | reverse complement strand
CCCCTGGGCCTCAGTTTCTACCTCTGTGAATGGGCAGGGGTGGTGGGAGCTTGCCCTCGCCCCTTGAAGCCTGTGCAGGGAGAGATGCTGGGGTGGACTGCGGGACCCATGTGGAGGCCCACAGGTGCATGGGGCTAAGTGGGGGCAGGGCCAGAAGGCCTGGAGGAGCGGGGGGCGGGGGAGGGCTGGTCTGGAGACCAGCTTCTGAGGAGGTGGGCCTGAGGAGGGGCAGCTGGGGGAGGGGCGGCAGGAGCAGAGCGGCAGGAAGTCACCTGTCTGCGGGCGTCTCCACATGTTGGTGGGTCAGCGGTCAGCGGTCAGCTGGTCAGTGGGGCATGGGCGCGGGCGTGCCTGGGCATGTGGACTTCCTGCCAGGACGCTGGCCCTGGAGGCAGGGACGCCACCCCGCAGCCGCTGGGGGCCCAGCCCCGGGCTGCGCCCTCGTCCCCTCACTCTCCGGAGCTGGGGGCTGGGGAGGAGTGGTGTGGTCTTGCTCTCCTAGGCTGTTTCCTCACCAAACAGGCTGGTTCTCTGTCTAGGAAGGCGGCGCGGGCTCCCACTTCCTTTGCCAAAAACTACCCCAGGCAGCCCTGATCTGACACAGGGAGCAGGCCCCGGCACCCCCACTCCAGCACCCCCACTCGGCTGTTGTCAGCCAGCCCTGCCCCCTGCCTGCCTTAAGCGGGGTGCAGTGATGCAGGCCAGTCCCACTCTCCTACCTCAGACACCTGCACAAGTGTGGGGGGTGGGGGGTGACAGCTCAGCTGGGAAAACAGGCTAATTTCCGTCAGTACCAACCCTGGAGACAGGGGGCTCAGAGGGGCGAGCGTGGTGGGGGCTCAGAGGGGCGAGCGTG
>NW_028010436.1:0-856 GCF_054177405.1 Leptonychotes weddellii | reverse complement strand
TCCATCCATCCATCCATCCATCCATCCACCCATCCATCCATCCCAAGTCAGTTTCCCCAGAAGCTGAGTCCGAGACAGGATTCTTGTGCAAGTGGGTGATTTACTGAGGGCGTGCTCTCAGGAGAAACCTGTAAGGCAGCAGGGGAAACAGGCCAGACCAGGGTATGAAGCTAAGCAAAGAGGTGTTCTAGATGTCTGGCCTCAGCCTGATCCCACAAGGAGCTCTGGGGCATGCAACGTACTGCCCTGGTGGTCCTGCATGGATGTTGGGGCCGGGCAATTACATCCTTCTGGTACTACACTCTCTAGTCACTGGTTAGAGGTGGGCTTCCAGCAGACAAAGAGGAGAAGGAGACAGATGTGAGCATGTAGCAGCCAACCATCTGGCTTAGCTGGGGGTTGGGAGACGGGGCCAGGAGGGGATCTGATTGGGGCACCAGCATCTGCCACAACCTCCATTCATCCATTATGGGCTCATTTGTCCATAAGCATTAATCGAGCACCTGTTATTTCGGGGAGCAGAGGAAACAAAGATGAGAGACAAAGCCCCCGTCCTCCAGGAGCTCCAGTCCAGTTGGAGGGGATTGGAAAAGGCCAGATATTACATCCCACTCAAGATCAAACCTGGTCGATTACAGACCCATAAAGTGCTATGCGGGTTTGGAGGAGGGAGCAAGCCCTTGGAGCTGAGGAGGAGTCAGCCAGGGGAGGCTTCTGTTGCTTGTGGCCCTTGGACCCCAAGGGGCCTAGGTGGGGCTCGGCCACCTGGGGACGGCAAGCGGAGCACTCTGCAGAGGTCCCAGCCTGAGAAAGCTTCTGGAAGCAGGAGAGGACACACCGCATGCGCATGCGGACC
>NW_028010435.1:0-856 GCF_054177405.1 Leptonychotes weddellii | reverse complement strand
CCCACCCCCCACTCCAGCAACCTTCAGTTTGTTTCCTGAGATTAAGAATTCCTCATATCAGTGAGGTCATATGATACATGTCTTTCTCTGTTTGACTTATTTCGCTCAGCATAACACCCTCCAGTTCCATCCACGTTGTTGCAAATGGCAAGATCTCATTCCTTTTGATGGCTGCATAATATTCCATTGTATATATATGCCACATCTTCTTTATCCATTCATCTGTCGATGGACATCTTGGCTCTTTCCACAGTTTGGCTATTGTGGACATTGCTGCTATAAACATCGGGTGGCAACTTCTGATTTATACAGTTTGGTCAGAAACACAGGTGACAACCTAGACTTGAAATTAGTGTTGAAGGGGGGGCAGTCCTATGTGACTGAGCCCTTAACCTGTGGGGTCTGTGCTAACTCCAGATAGATAGTGTCAGAACCTAGTTACATTTGTTGGATACCCAGTGAGTGTGTGCTGAAGAGTCGAAAATTTCTGGGTGTGGGAAAACCCCTACACATTTGATGAACAGAAGTGTAGAGTTGTAGTAGAGGGGAAACATGGGAGAGTTTTTTTCCTCTCAAACGCCCATGGGGTGTCAGGAAGAACTAAGGAAAATCATCAGCTCTGCTTCTACCTCATGACTCTGCAACTCCTAAAGTGTGTTTTGTGTTTTCTGGCAGCTTCTCCCATCTGCCACAGGCTGGGACGCCTCATATTCCAGCTCCTCTTGACCTTCTTGTCTTGCTAGGCTTCTCCCTTATGCTTTTATTTAGCTCACTCCCTCATCTCAAACCAAACCCCATTCAGATTGTCAATGATTTTCCTCTGTGTTGCACAAAGGAACAAATTAGCCTCAAGGTC
>NW_028010434.1:0-11778 GCF_054177405.1 Leptonychotes weddellii | reverse complement strand
TTTTTTTAAACGTTTATTTGAGAGAATGAGAGAGAGAGAGAGAGCGCGCACAAGCACACAAGAGGGAGAGGGAGAAGCAGACTCCCTGTGGAGCGAGAACCTGATGTGGGGCTGGATCCCAGGACCCTGGGATCATGATGAGCCGAAGGCAGATGCTTAACTGACTGAGCCACCCCAGCACCCCTCTTTTTAAATGTTTTGTAGCATTCACTAGTGAAACTGTCGGATCCTTGAATTCCTTTTGTGGAAATGTTTTAAATTACAAGTTCAATGTCTTTAGTGTAGGTATAGGGCTGTACAGATTCTCTGCTGTTCATGATACTCTTAACTAAGAAGGACATAACATCAACACTAGCAAAAATGAATGTAAAGAAAAAGAAAACGTTTTATCGTCTGGCTTCAGCCTGCAATATCATGCATGTGTTCCCCACTGCCTGCTGCCTCTGGTGTTTTTGCTTGTGGGAATGTAATGTAAATCACAAGGCCACTGCCTTTCAACTTTCAAATTCTTGTTCTCCTCCCTTCTCCATTTCCACCAAAGGATATCCACCTCAGTTTGTGTATGAAAAGATGTCTTCTTCAAATATCAGTACCTGACCAGGAGAAGGAGTGAAGTAGGTGTAGGCAACATGAAAACATATTTAGAGCTTCTTCATTTTAGTGTGAACACTTAGATGTCTTAGTGTGAGCCTAGTTCTCAGAGCCTAGTTCTGCAGCTTTTCCATTGATAATGCTAGCCAAGATCTTTCCAATAATCATGTTCTCTTTAAGTTTGCTAGAATTTATTTCTGTTGCTTATAATCAAGTCTATTTTGCAGTCTGTTTTTGAATATGTATCTTTGGATGCTGAAGGCATTTTCTTAACTCTGACACAGAAGTGAGTGTAACAGGGAAATAAGTTATTGTGAAATAGCAAGGAATTTCTTGATATGGTAGTTGATAGACCCTTAAGTGCTGCTTTGACCTTTCCCTAAATTCATGACTCCTGGTCCTTCAACCTTTATGCGTTACTAGATCAGAAAACTTTGGGGTCTAACCTGAGGAAAAAGAAAGCATTCTTTGCATTTAATTTTTTCCACCTTCTTGCATTTTAATTTCATGTATCCTTTTATACCAATTGTTGATTTGGTAGCAAACTGGTTGTAGCAACCTTGAACCAAATCCAAGTTCTTGTTTTTTACAGTCTTGGAAATTGAACTAGCTCTTTGTCATATGAACTGATTCAGCATGTTTTCTCTTTGACAGTCAGCTTGTCTTAAGTTATACTCTTGAGAATAATGGAGCTTCCTTATTAAGAATGCAATTTATGCTATTTCTTTTTGAGCAAGAACATAGGGCACGTGAATCTTACCTTGAATTCCAGAAACCTTATAGACTTTGAACAATACTTCCTTTATAGGAGTCATATTAGGGACATCCAAATTTCCAGCACACCAGAAGAAATCTACAAGTTTAATATTTTGGGTTTATTCTCAACAAATCTGGTCTGTGTCTGTCCCATTCTTTATAACAATTGAACACAAAAAGCTAGATCTTGTAGCATTTTATGTGCTCAAATCTGGGATACCTATTGCTAGAAACAAGACTTATATTTCAAAGTAAAATGACCCTAGGGGGAAATGGAATCTAAGAAAGGCAAGTCAGAAACAAAGGAACATGATTATTCTAATTCTGTAAGTCTTTGGTATAGTGTGTGTGGTCTAGACACAAGAATTTGATAAGTTGTTCATCCCACTCTTATCAGGCAAGGATAGAGGCTGAGAAATGGACTTGGATATGAAGACTGGATCTGGGAGGGAAATGGGGAGGTTCTTGATAGTTCTTTGAGGAGAGGAATGAAAGAGCAGCCAGGTATCCAAGCAAGCAGAGGTTTACTTACCTGAATTGATAGCAGAGATTAGTTTGGAAAAGAGGTGGCACATGTATAGAGTTTAGGAAGAGCGTCTTTTCTACAGTGGGCTCTTAAAGTTCTAGGGTGAGAGAGCCCAAGTTTACAAAGTTATTGGCAGCCATAGAAACTCAGCATGGAGAGGAAAACCAGGGAGGGAAGGGCCTCCAGGTCCTGATTTTCAGATCGTGCTTTATCTCCAAGCTCCAACAGGCCTAGAAGAAGGAAGAAGTATTGGTCAAGTAAGCACTAGGACATGGGAGTGGTGGAGATGAGAGGTCATGAGGGAATTAGTGGGGAGGATGGGGCAGACAAGAGGTGGTGTTGGTGACGATGGTGAGGGAGACAGGGAGAGATGGTGGAAGTGATAGAGGGGAGAATGGGTGGTAAGTAGAGATTGGCGGTGGGCGTAGATTGCGGTACGGTGGCAGTGATGGTGATGGCACAGCTTACAGATCCTGAACATAGAGACCTGGGGTGGTTATTTTACATCTTACATCTACTGTGGATTGGCGAGTTAGTCCCTGTGGATCCAGTCCCTGAATTCTTCCAACAGATTCAGCCAAAATATTCTAGATTAGGCTGAATCAAAGGAAGCTAGGAAAAGGCTGATGTACATGACCTCTAAAGAATTAGAATTTGCTTTTATTATACCACTTGTGAAGATGAAAAAGATGAATTTACAAGTACTTACGTCTTTTTTTTTTTTTTTTATTTTAAGCTTGGATAAAATTAGAAATTGAAATGCTCCATGGTGAGACATATTAGAAGTACCATATGTAGGCAAATTTATCCTTAATATAAATTGGCTGGGCAAAAGAGTCAGGAACCCACTGCTTTGATAATTTTGGAAGAGAAACACATTACAGCATCAAGTAAAAAATAATACTAGATCTTACTGCCCAGTAAGTGGCAATAAGAAGTGGAGGTTGCAGTTGTTGCATATATTTTATCTTCCACCCAGGCCTATTATTTGTTGGACCTTTCTAATACTTTAGGATAATATTTTCAAAGAGTTATAGAATTAAGAACACTTGTTTTTGAATGAGGTAGGTGCTGTTCTGATGATCTGTCAAGAGACAGTGTGGGAAATTTTTTATTTCTGCTGTCTCTTTGAATAGTGATTGAATCCTTTTCTCAGATTTATAGCTCAATGAGAGTTTGATGTGCACAGTTTCCCATCCAACTTCCTGTTTCTAGCAGAGATTTATCTGGTTTGTTCTTGCTATACTGAGCTGGGATCTTATCTTACTCCCCAGTGCTGTTCATGATACTCTTAACTAAGAAGGCCATAACAACATCAACAATAGCAAAAATGAATCCAAAGAAAAAGAAAATGTTTTATCCTCTGGCTTCAGCCTGCAATATCATGCATGTGTTCCCCACTGCCTGCTGCCTCTGGTGTTTTGCTTGTGGGAATGTAATGTAAATCACAAGGCCACTGCCTTTCAACTTTCAAATTCTTGTTCTCCTCCCTTCTCCATTTCCACCAAAGGATATCTACCTCAGTTTGTGTATGAAAAGATGTCTTCTTCAAATATCAGTACCTGATCAGGGGAAAGAGTGAGGTAGGTGTTCAGTTTCTGGCAGGTAGTGACTACACGTGTCTGAGCTGGGGTTGATGGGGTAAAGGAGACAGTGTATTTTCTTTTGCTTTGTTCCAATAAGATTTCATTTGCACATCTGGACATGTATGTGGTCATCTTCTGATATCCATAAATGGAATTCAGGAAGGAATCTCTTGATTTTAAAGTATTAATTCATATACATGCCATCATTTAATCCTGAGCACATGAGAATTTTTAAGGAGTCTTCATTCATAAATGAATTAGCTTTTAAAATCCCAATTGATGACACCTTTCTTCTCAGAAAACTTTGGGATGCTGTAGGTTTTCTCATGCATCAGCCTGTCTTATGTACATTTATTTCTGCCATATATTTAAGAAAGTCTACTCCTAAAAAAAAAAAATAAAATGAAATAAATGCTACACCCAACAGCCTGGCACAAACAGTTTTGATTATTCTCTGCTTTGCATTATAGTTTCCATTACACCTTTTTTTTAGGGTGAGAGGATATATAGTTAGTTGCCTTGAAGGGATGTAGACCTTCTATTTTTTAGGCAAATGGGGTCAGAAATAATTTAAATAGCTTCAGAGCACCATGAGTTAACTCTTGCAAAATGCTAATTCCCGAGTTTATCAATTTGGCCTTTTAATGGTTATGTGAGCCAACCCAACATATTTATCTCCATCCCTATTTTAAAACATAAAATTCAAGTGATTTTTTGGTGGGGGACTGGATGGAAAAAAATTAAGCTTTCTTTTCCTGTTGATTACCTTCTTTTTAGAGTGACAGCCTTAAGATTGTGGCCAGACATGACAATAAAATAAGCCAACTATAAGATGCTCCCCTTCCCAGCTGCATTTCTTTAGCAGCCCTTCTGCTGTTTGAAGGTGCTGAAGATTTTTTTTGTTGGATTGGCAACTCTGAAGCCTGATGAGGGTGGAAGGATAGGAAAAGCTGGTAAAAGGGAAGAGTTTTGTCTACGTGCATCAAACTAATTCTCTAAGGTTTAGTTTACTTACTACACTTGGAAAAAAATTTCAATATATGTGGTGCGAGAGAAAGAACTCTCAAACCCCTTGATAGCCCATCTGTTTCATCTAAAAAAATCAGGCTAACCTCCCTTGGCCACTAAAATATTTTATCTTGCTTTCCAACTTCAGAACTTCACATAAAGGAGTCAAGAACAGTGTCTGTAACAGAAAAGCTTAAAGCAAAAAAGGCAAAAATATGGGTCACTGACGGGCAGTTGCGAATTTTTGTTTGCAGCTTTTTGTTTTGTTTTAGCTAGAGGGTAAAATTCAAGTCTTAGGAACTGTTTTGAAATCTGCTGTAGTGAGACCATCAGACTTTTCCCCAAAGAGATACTGTCTGAATGACTCACCCATACTTCCTATCAGATGGAAAACATGGGGAAAAGTGATTAAAGCTGGAAGTGACTTTCACAAGGAATTGATCACTTATCTAGTTACTCATGGACTGTCTCCATCTTTAGGGTTAAAATAAGAAGGGTAAGTTGGTTGACTTTGTGGACATGCCCCCTATGTAGTCGAGTGCTCATGTGAAGGGCCTCTTGATTTGTTTAATGCCCTTCTGCCCTCTTCTTAAAACACTTGTTTTTTGTTTTTGTTTTGTTTGTAAATTATGTAGTTGCTCTTGAGGATACATTGGAAATAATGTTTATTTTGATGGTGAAGTGAAAGTGGTTAACAGATGTCCAAGGCTGGAAAAATCTCACACTAGCAGGCATCACTAGTAGTCTAACCGCTGGCAGTTGAACATTTATCTTCTCTGGTAAACTTTGTTAGTGAGTTAATCTAAATCAGTGGTTGAAAAGTAGATGATATATTCATCTATTTGAGATGTCATGGTTTTTGTTGTGGGAAAATGAGGGGAAGTCAAATGGACCAGCTTACGGACTCCTATTCCGTGTAAAGAGTGGGTCTTTTTCTTTTCTGTGTTCAAAAGATCTCTTCATAGTTCAAAATTCTATGAATAGTATTCCTGGCAAGAAGGACTTGTGGTTGGGAATGAGGGAAAAATAGAGAAACATAGAGTGCATGGATTTTCCAGAATGAGAGAAGTCTCATTTTTTTAATTTTAAGTTTAATTAAAATTTTTAAGAAGTTTAATTTTTTAATTTTAAGAAGTTTACTTAAAAATTTACACTGGGGTGGGGTTGAGGCCAAAAAAGTTATAAGGACAAATTATGAGCATATTTTGTTTTATTGTGCTTCAGATTTTGTGTTTTTTACAAATTGAAGGTTTATGGCTTGATCAAGGCTATCAGCACCATTTTTCCAACAGCATTTACTCACTTTGTGTTTCTGTCACATTTTGGTAATTCTCACAATATTTCAAACTTTTTCATTATTTGTTATGGTCGGTGATCAGTGATTTTTGTTACTTTGTAATTGTTTTGGGGGTACCAATTGTGCCAAAATAAGACAGTGAATTTAATTGATAAGTGTTGTTTGTGTTCAGACTGCTCCACTGACTGGTCATTCCTTTGTCCTTCTCCCTCTCCTTGGGTCCCCCTATTTCCTAAGACACAACAATATTGCAATTAGGCCATTTAATAACCTTACAATGGCCTTTAAGTGTTCAAGAGAAAGGAAGAGTTGCATATTTCACTTTAAATCAAAAGCTAGAAATGATTAAGCCTAGCCAGGAAGGCATGTCGAAAGCCAAGATAGGCTGAAAGCTAGGCCTTTTGTGCCAAACGATTAGACAGGTTGTGAATGCAAAGGAACAGTTCCTAAAGGAAATTATAAGTGCTACTCCAATGGAGACACAAATGATAAGAAAGTGAAACTGCTTTATTACTGCTAGGTGGAGAGTTTTAATGGTCTGGATAGAAGATTGAATCAGCCACAACATTCCCTTAAACCAATGCCTAATCCCAAGGGAGGCCCTAACTCTCTCTAACTCTGTGAAGCCTGAGAGAGGTAAGGAAGCTGGGAAGAAAAGTTTGAAGCTAGCGGAAGTTCATGAGGTTTAAGGAAAGAAGCTATTGCCATAACATAAAAATGAAAGGCTAATCAGCAAGTGCTAATATAGAAGCAAGTTATCTGAAAGATCTAGCTAAGATTATTAATCAAGGTGACTACACTAAACAACAGTTTTTCAGTGTAGATAAAACAGCTTTCTATTGGAAGAAGATGCCATCTAGGACTTTCGTAGGTTGAGAGGAGAATACCTGGTTTCAAAGGACAGGCTTACTCTCCTGTTAGGGACTAATGCAGCTGGTGAATTTAAGTTAAAGCCAATGCTCATTTATCATTCCTAATATCTTAGGGCCCTTAAGAGTATGCTAAATCTCTGCCTGTGCTCTATAAATGGAACAGCAATGCCTGGATGACAGCACATCTGTTTACAGAATGGTTTACTGAATGTGTTAAACCCACTGTTAAGACCTACTGCTCAAAAAAAGAAGATTACTTTCAATATATGACTGCTCATAGACAATGTACCTAGTCACCCAAGACCTCTGATGGACTTGTACAACAAGATTAATGTTATTTTCTTTTTTTTTTTTAAATTTATTTATTTATTTGAGAGAGCGAGAATGAGAGAGAGAGAGTACATGAGAGGGGGGAGGGTTAGAGGGAGAAGCAGGCTCCTTGCTGAGCAGGGAGCCCGATGCGGGACTCGATCCCGGGACTCCAGGATCATGACCTGAGCCGAAGGCAGTCACTTAACCAACTGAGCCACCCAGGCGCCCCAAGATTAATGTTATTTTCATGCCTGCTAGTACAACACCCATTTAGCCAGCCCACTGATCAAGGAATAATTTAGACTTTCAAATCTTATTATTTAAAAATACATTTTGTAAGGCTCTCGCTGCCATAGATAATGATTCCTCTGATGATCTAGGCAAAGTAAATTAAAAATATTCTGGAAAGGATTTCTCATTCTAGATGCCACTGAGAACATTCATGATTCATGGGAAGAATCAAAATATCAACATTAATAGGAGTTTGGAAATGGTTGATTCCCACCCTCACGGATGACTTGGATTCAAGAAGTAACTGCAGATGTGGTAGAAATAGTAAGAAAACTAGAATTAGAAGTGGAGCCTGAGGATGTGACTGAATTGCTACAATCTCATGAAAAAACTTGAATGGGTAAGGAGATGCTTCTTATGGATGAGCAAAGAAAGTGGTTTCTTGAGATGGACTCTACTCCTGGTGAAAAAGCTGTGAAGATTATTTAAATGACAACAAAGGATTTAGAATGTTGCATAAACTTGGTAAAGCAGTAGCAGGGTTTGAGAGGATTGACTCCACAATTTTGAAAGAAGTTCTACTGTGGGTAGAACGCTACCAAGCAACATCACATGCTACAGAGAAATCATTTGTGAAAGGACGAGTCAATCAACACAGCAAGCTTTATTGTCTTATTTTAAGAAATTGCCACAACCACCCCAGCCTTCAGTCAGCAGCTCTCAATATAGAGGTAAGACCTTTCTGCCAGCAGAAAGATTATGACTCACTGAAAGCTCAGATGATGGTTAGCATTTTTTTAGTGACAAAGTATAAAATCAGGGCATGCACATTATTTTTGTAGACATGTTATTGCACTTAATAAAGACTGCAGCATAGTGAGTGTAAACCTAACTTTCATGTGTACTGGGAAACCAGAGAATTCATTTGACTCACTTTATTGCAATATTTGCTGTATTGCAGTGGTCTGGAACTGAACTCATGATATCTCTGAGGTATGCTTATAAGCTCCTCTTTATATGCCAGCTGAAGTATCTTTACAAGGAGTCCTTCTCTGACTCCATTTCTTGCGACCTTTCTTGTGTCTGAACTCCCATAGTCCTAAGACCTTTGTCACTCATTTGGCACTTAAATTTCTGCTCCTTTAATATTTAATAATAAAAATGCTAATATTAGTATTACAGTACTATATTTTGTCTCTGGTAGAGGAAGTTTTTATTTGTGTGGCCTGCCTCTCTAGCTAGCACATGGTAATTTATCAAAATATTTTAAAATGAATTTATGGAATGGATGAATAGATTGTAAGCTCCCCGAGGGTAAAATTAATTTGGATTTCTTGTGTTCCTCTTAAGGCCTAGCAGAGGATTATGTGTATTCCACTGATATACTGGTTATGAAGTGATTTAATATTTGTTGTTTTAGAATGTTGGTTGGGGAAGTTTTATGGAGCTCAGAGGAGGATGTCATCAATATAATGTCATATCTGTGCTCCAGGAGAAAGTTGAATGCAGTTAAGATGTTGCTTACAAAGATTGTGTGATTAGAAGTGGTTGAGGTACTCCACAGGTAGCCGAGTGTAGGTATTTCATGTCCTTTCAGAAGTCATGGCAAACTACAGTTGAGAGACTACTGAAAAAAGGCACTGAACAGAATATAGCCAAATCTATAATGGTGAGTACTTACCAATTCCTGGTTAGACATAGTAATTTCAGTAATACGCCTTAATGGTGGAAACATGACATTAAACCTGAGGTAATCTTCTATGAGGTACCATTCATTCCTACCAAGTTTAAGAATACGCCAAACTGGGGACACCTGTGTGGCTCAGTCAACAGTGTATGGTCTGTGAGAGAGTTCCACATTGGGGGCGGGTAGAGATTACTTTAAAAAAAATAGGTCAGATTGAGCTGATAAGCGGAGAAGCACTGGGGGATAATCATCCCTTACTTAAAGTGATGTTGTAGAATGGTGTCAATTTTGAAAGCACTGTTTTAATTTACACTGGGCCATATTAATTGCATAGTCCCTACTGGGCTCACTTTTTTTCATTTATGTTAGCTGTCTGGATTCTGTAGGCACTTGTATGCTATAATGCTGGAAGCCAGTTACCTATATGAGTTTAAAACTCCAAAACATAATAAATTTTCTGAAGGCAACCTCCATGTCACATATTTTTCTCAGATTCTCCGTAGCAAAAAGGATTCTTCTAGACACATAGCTGGCATGCAATCAGTATGTTGAATTTGAAACCTACAGTTCACCAACATCCTTCTCTGACAGTAAGCCAGTTCTGGAGCTACTCTAATATAAAGATCACAGAGGTTGGTATCTGAAGTGGGTTTGGTTTTTGGCCTTGTCACTTATTAGCATGGTCAAAGGGCAAGTCTGTCTCCTTCCTAAGCTTCTCATCTATAAAATAGAGGTGTAGTAATACTTATCTTACAGTTGTTGTGTGTATTCAATGAGGTCTAGTTTGTTGAGTATCTGGTACTTAATGAGTGCTTAATCAGTGTGCATCCTCGAGTGCATTCCCCTTTCCACTTTACTGTTTCCAAAGGAATGCTCCCATCTTAGACATTGTTATAACCAGTCAACCATGTTTTGATTGCCAGTGTCCAGAAGCATCCTTTCTTCTTTAGGCTGACTCTGCCACTGCTTTTATAACTTAGTCAGATTTCAAACCATAGTTACCTTGACCATTTATTTCTAGAATTTGCTCTGCTTTTCAAGTGGAGTTTGAAGTAGAAATCTGGATTTGCTGACACCTTAGGAAATTAATTTCCTGTGACAGTGCGTGAGGCAGATGGCATCCTCTGATCCTTCTGTTGTACTCTGAAGGGTGAAGGTTGTTCGCATATTTTTTCTTTTTTGATGATACTATTTCTTGTGAATGAAGAACATGAAAATAGAACTCACTGCCTACTCCACTTCTGCTTGGAAAAGCGCCCTTCAGCTTTGCTCATCTGTATCCACCCTTGAAAGCTTTGCACAGTCCACTTCTCTTCCTAAGGCAGCCATACTCCCTTCTTCCATCTGACCACACATCTCCCACACACTTTACATAATATTGGGAAAGAAGGGTCCTTATACTTAACAATGTCTAATTTTTTAAAATACTATTTTTTAGATGAAATTGGCTCAATTTTCCTCAGCCACAAGGAAAAAGGGATTAGGGGTTCATAGGCCAGCATTAGAACAAGCATCGTATCTAAAAATACCAGTCATTAATACATGCCTGATTTAATAATTTAAACATTATGGAAATACTTAGATTAAAATTAATAGTGTTTTCTCTAAAGCTCCAATTCTGCCCTCTTTAGTGTATTCACTGTTAAAAAATGTAATGCTTATCATTCACTATATATTTTTTTACTTCTGCAAGATTATACCAGTTTCAGGGCACCTGGGTGGCTCAGTCGTTAAACGTCTGCCTTCGGCTCAGGTCATGATCCCAGGGTCCTGGGATCGAGCCTCTGCATCGGGCTCCCTGCTCAGCGGGAAGCCTCTTCTCCCTCTCCCACTTCCCCTGCTTGTGTTCCCTCTCTCGCTGTCTCTCTGTCAAAAAATAAATAAAATCTTTAAAAAAAAAAAAAAAGATTATACCAGTTTTATACATGTGGAATTTTATTGTGAAAATAAATACAATGTAAGTTTTTTCACTTCACTCTATTTCATGAATACACTTTTGTTTATTTAGGGGGAGAGAAAGTGCGGGGATGGGTGGGGCAGAGGGAGAGGGAGAGAGAGAATCCAAGCACGCTCCACACACAGTGCGGAGCCCCACATTTAGGGCTCCATCTCAACGACCCTGAGATCATGACCTAAGCGAAAATTAAGTCTGCTTAATTGAGCCACCCAGGTGCCCATATTTCATGAATTATGCTTTCAAGTGAGCACTCAAAAGTTGCTCAGTTTCAAAAATGAATGCATTATATTTCATACTAAGAATGTACCATAATTTAGTCAACCATTTCCATGTTGAGAGCTGTTCTGATTATTCCATTTTTTTTTGCTAACAGAATAATACTGTCATAAAAATTTGTATGTCTTACATATCTATATTTTATTTTTGTTTTTAAACTAAATTGCCTAGGTTGGATTGCTTGGTCAAGGATACCTGCATTATATGTTTTATTTATTTATTTTTTAAAAGATTTTATTTATTTATTTGACAGAGAGAGACAGCAAGAGAAGGAACACAAGCAGGGGGAGTGGGAGAGGGAGAAGCAGGCTTCCCGCTGAGCAGGAAGCCCGATGCCGGGCTCGATCCCAGGACCCCTGGATCATGCCCTGAGCCGGAGGCAGACGCCCAATGACTGAGCCACCCAGGCACCCCGCATTATACATTTTAATCCATACTGCCAGAAGGCTATTAAAAAATCTTTGACAGTTACACTTTTCAACAATGTGTGAGTCAGTTTATTTTTACTTAATTGCTTCTTGAGATGTTAAAATTTTTTGGTTGGAGGGAAAAATTTCACCTTGTAAACATTTTGTATTTTGTATTTTATCAATTCTTCTGTTTGAGCATATTTTCATATATTGGACTGTTGCATTTTCTTTTCTGTGATTGCCTCTTCAAATACTTTGCCCATTTTTTT
>NW_028010433.1:0-857 GCF_054177405.1 Leptonychotes weddellii | reverse complement strand
TGGACGAACCATGAGAGAAGATGGACTCTGAAAAACAAACTGAGGGTTCTAGAGGGGAGGGGGGTGGGAGGATGGGTTGGCCTGGTGGTGGGTGTTGAGGAGGGCACGTTCTGCATGGAGCACTGGGTGTTGTGCACGAACAATGAATCATGGAACACTTCATCTAGAACTAATGATGTAATGTATGGGGATTAACATAGGAATAAAAAAAAAAAAAAAAGGAATTATAGGGGCGCCTGGGTGGCTCAGTTGTTTAAGCAGCTGCCTTCAGCTCAGGTCGTGATCCCAGGGTCCAGGGATTGAGCCCCGCATTGGGCTCACTGCTCAGCGGGGAGTCTGCTTCTCTCTCTGCCTGCCACTCCCCCTGCTTGGGCTCTCTCTCATTGTCTCTGTGTCAAATAAATAAATAAAATCTTTATTTAAAAAAAATAAAAATAAAAATAAAAAAAGAATTATATATGCCACTGTATTTTTGTTTTTCTGGAACTTGTTAATTGCTAAAAAAGTCTGATAAATGGGCAAGGTTTTACTTAAAGTTACTTTAAAGTCTGGAGGTATATATCTTAAATATTATTTTTATTTTCATAAAGTAAAATTTTTGCAATTATTTATGTTAATGTCATTGTAGTTTTAGCCATAAAAATTACCTTTATGTGACCTAAAAGCTGACTTTAAAAATCAGTGGGAACAAACCCTGCTCTTAAAGATGAGATGTTTAGTCACTGAAGTCAGTAAAAAAAAGATCTCACTAGGCACTTTTTTCCCAAAATGTGTGAAATTTAAAATATAAATAAATAAGGCAAGTTGAGGAAATTATGGACCAAGGTCCATAAGCAAGAGGGATAATACACAGAATT
>NW_028010432.1:0-857 GCF_054177405.1 Leptonychotes weddellii | reverse complement strand
CCAAGTCCACACTTTGTCCTGCATCATCGGCTGCCGCGTGGGTCTTCTCTGTTGTTGCTTGCCTCCACAGTGACAGATTAGGTCTCTGGGAATACTTCTAATGTAGAGGTCCTTATGTTCTCAGTCGGCTGGGATGCCCCTAGAGCACACTCTGACACTTGAGAGATGCCTCCAAGACCAAGGGATTGTCTTTATTCTGACCATTCCGGATGTCCAAGGCCAGCCTCAACTTCCCTCTGGGATCACCGTAAACATGGTTGCCCCTCTCTCCTTTCCCCCCCGGGAGAGGGCGCTGGGGGCTGGCTGCTGGCCATCTTTCTTGGTAGGGCAGCTCCAGGGGAAAGCACTCTCGAACTGCCCCTGGCTTCCCTGCTGCTCTTGACCGTGATGGAGGTGCTCTGGCTTGGGGCTTGCTTCTCACCCATCGCTGCAGCAACCTTCCCTGCACCTCTGATCAGTCTGTGTTGGCTTGCTTCTTGGCTGTTTCTTCAATATGCCAAGCTCACTCCCACCTCAGGGCCTTTGCACGTGCCATCCCACATATCTTACTCCTGTACATTTGAAGTTTTTTGGTCTCAGCGAGGCTTTACTTGACCCCTGTCTTTAAAATGAGAACTCTCATCTCCTGATACTTTCTGTTGTCCTTTACTGCATTATTTGTTTATCCGTTTCTCTCAACTCCCATCCCTGTTGGAAGGTAAGCTCCGCGAGGGTCAAGTTTTCCAAGTCCCTGTATGTTTTAAAAATAATCATCTCTATAACCAAGGCACATAGCAGGCACTCAAAATACTTACTGAACACACGAATGAATGAAGTTAACTGAGCTTAGTTAGCTTTTGTGACAGGCAGGAATTCTT
>NW_028010431.1:0-857 GCF_054177405.1 Leptonychotes weddellii | reverse complement strand
AAATACTTAGGTATAAAAAGGAGTGAGAAGTATGGAGCCCTTGCTCTGCTCCTTACAAGGTGTGTGTGACTGAAACTCAGCTTGGTGACATTTCTGAACCTTTATCTTCTCTATTGTAAGACAGAGATAATAATCCCTGTTATGACAGGGATCTTGGGGGCTCAAATAAAAAATATAGAAAAGATTTGGAAACACTAAGGGGTGAATATTTTTCTGTGTAAGGGAAAGAAAAAGCCTTTATTGGACATCCACCAAATATCAGGTACAGCACTAAGCCCCTTATGTACTCGGTCTTTTAATAAAGTAACCCCAAGGGATGGTCATGGTGCCCACGGAACAGACAAGCAAAAGAAATGGTAGAGAGATTGAGTAATGTATCTAAGCTCTCAAGGCTTGATAATTGTAGAGACAAAATGAAAATCAATTCTGTTTCTCTCCAAAGACAATGCTTAGCTTCCAGAAAGGGGGAAATTACGCTTTTGGTGCACAGTGGTAAAAATGCAAGGTTTGAGAGTGAATCAGCAAAGGCTTGAATGCTAACACTGCCACTCACTTGGTGTTGCCATGGGTAAGTTGCTTAAATTCTCTCTGAAGTCTTGTTGTCTCATCTAAAATTGGGAAAGCCTGAGTGACATTACCCACATAGTTGTGAATATTTCTTTTTTTTTTTTTTAAAGATTTTATTTATTTATTTGAGACAGAGAGAATGAGAGAGACAGAGAGCACATGAGAGGGGGGAGGGTCAGAGGGAGAAGCAGGCTCCCTGCCGAGCAGGGAGCCCGATGCGGGACTCGATCCCAGGACTCCAGGATCATGACCTGAGCCGAAGGCAGTCGCTTAACCAACTGAGCCACCCA
>NW_028010430.1:0-857 GCF_054177405.1 Leptonychotes weddellii | reverse complement strand
GTCGTGGTGGTGGTGATGGTGGTGTTGGTAGTGGTGGTGGTGATGGTGATGGTGGTGGTGATGATGGTGGAGATGGTGATGGTGGTAGTGGTGGTGGTGTTGGTAGTGGTGGTGATGGTGATGGTGATGGTGATGGTGGTGGTAGTGGTAGTGGTGCTGGTGGTGCTGGTGGTGTTAATGGTGGTGGTGGTCATGACAGTGGTAGTGATGGTCGTGGTGATGGTGATGGTGATGGTGATGGTGGTGTTGGTAGTGATGCCACATGGTGATGGTGGGGGTGATGGTGGTGATGGTGACGGTGGTGGTAGTGGTGCTGGTGGTGCTGGTGGTGTTAATGGTGGTGGTGGTCATGACAGTGGTAGTGATGGTGATGGTGGTAGTGGTGGTGATGGTGATGGTGATGAAGAGGTAGTAATGAAGGTGGTGATGATCAAGATTGTGATGGCAGTGATGATCATAGGGATTGTCATCATAATAAGAACATCTGGAATATTCTTCACAGTATCCAAAGCCTTTTAACTCATGTAACTTCATTTTAGAAGAGAAACTCTGTTCATAGCAATATGCTGGATTTATCAAAACAACAACTATTTCTAATTCTAGTTCCACCCCGAGTGTGGCCCCAGCTCAGCCAAGTTCAGAGAAAAGCGAGGAGAGCAGCAGGCTCTTCCTGCATCAAACACAAGTGGACCGCCGGACAGGGACGAGTAAACAGTTACAGAAAGGAGGACGAGGCTCCAAAAGCCCTCTCGCACCCTCCCTCAACCACCTGCCCCCAGCCCAAGGTCATTCACCCGAATCAGTCCCCAAAATTGATAGTACATAATGTCCTTGTCACCCGATAGCTGCTTAGGAGC
>NW_028010429.1:0-857 GCF_054177405.1 Leptonychotes weddellii | reverse complement strand
AGTGCACAGCTTGATGAGAGGAAGAAAAATAGGAAGGCCCCCAGAGACCCTGTGCTTGCCCTCAGAGAGATTAATAGCAATGTCAGATCAAGTAGAGAATTCTTAATCTCGCATTTCTTCTTTCTTCCCTCATGTTCTCTCTTACACCCTGGTGGTACTGTATTTTGATCGTGCAGTAGTCATGAGAAATAGGCACTTTTCCATGCTTGATAAAGAATGATGCAGTAACTTTGCCTGTCCCATATACCCAGAATATGGCTTGTCCTGCCACATGGAACATTCCACTCCTACCCTTTCATGTTACACACGCTAAAGTAAGTTATGAGAAAGATAAATTAGAAGACATTTAAAAAAACCCTCATTGTCAATGCACAGAAGGTGAAACACTGCATGTCCATGAAAATCCCAGCTGAGGGCTCACCTTTTAGCCTTGCTGTGGGTGAGGTTGTGGTTGTGTAGGAACCCATACTCCATACACTTGGTGTGCCACACTGAATGGGCATTTGTTTATATCATTTAACTCTTCCTGAATCTCAGTATCTTCACATGTAAGAGATCAGAACTGTTTGTTGGGCACAAGGGAATCTCTTCTCTGCATAAATACAACCTGGTTCTGCCAGCCTTGCTTGTTATTCTTCATTCTGTCCCTCTGAAGAAGAATGAGGTGGATACCCTGATGATGTATGGAACGGCTGTAAAATAATGGGATGGCATTCTTCAGTCATGTCGTAGAGCTTACGTCCATGGAAACTGGGTCCCCTCCTGCCAGACTTTCGACCTAGACTTCTTAGACAGAAATAGTTCTGAGCTGTTTCAGAATGTGGGTGCTTACTGTGTGAGAAGCCAGTCTTATTTGT
>NW_028010428.1:0-857 GCF_054177405.1 Leptonychotes weddellii | reverse complement strand
CCCAGGACCCTGAGACCATGACCTGAGTCAAGGCAGACGCGTAACGACTGAGCCACCCAGGCACCCCCCAGAGCTCTCTTTTGATTGCGGGACACAGAAATCCAATCTGACCATTTCAGGCAGTACCAACAAACATACAATTTGGCAGGGGATAGATGAGCTTCCATGGTTGATAAAACCACAGGAAAACATAATCAAGACTCTATAAATGTGTTTCTCACTTGTCCACATTTCCCTATGCTAATTTAATTCCCTGACCAGAGATTTCTTCATAAGGCTATAAGCATGGCTTTACATATTCCCAATTTTGCCACAGGGAATTAAACACTTCATTTCCCTTCGTTCCAGTTCTAATACTCTATGACCAGGACCTTAAATAGCCTGGTGTGAATTACATAAAGAGCACTATGGCAAAGGTCTGGGCAGGATACTGATCATAACTGGTTAAAATACATGCCTATGATTAAGAAAAAAATAATACCTGCAAATAATATGGGCCAGGGGGCAGAGACAGAGGGCATAGATTACCTAATATATGTGATTTTTCTAAATTTAAAGTTAAATGTTGATAACAGCTTAAAATTTTCTTATAAATAAGGTATAAGTCAATGATAATAGCAAACAAAAACAATGAAATAATCATTGAGCCTTGAATGTCCCCCCAAGAATAAAAGAAAACAACAATAAACCTAACCAAAGATATGAAAGATCTGTACTCTGAAAACTATAAAACACTGATGAAAGAAATTGAAGATGACACACAGAAATGGAAAGACATTCCATGCTCATGGTTTGGAAGAACAAATATTTTTAAAATGGCTACACTACCCAAAGCAATCTACACATTTAAGGCAGTC
>NW_028010427.1:0-857 GCF_054177405.1 Leptonychotes weddellii | reverse complement strand
GCAACTAATGAATTGTTGAACACAACATCAAAAATTAATGATGTACTATATGCTGGCTAATTGAACATAATAATAAAAAAATATTAAAAAAAGAAAAAAAAAGAGTTGTGCAGTAAATAAAAAATCAACTGCCATTCAAATCGATAGCTATTTTTACAAGCTTTTAACAATGGAAGTACCATTTTACATCAGCAAATGCCTTGTAACAAGACAGTAGTTCTACCTCTCTCACAAAGTCTAAAGAATAATGCTTTAAATACATTGTGAAAGCATTTCTAAGAAAACAAATTAATATTACTTACTATAACTTACTTGATCCAATCTAAGACACTATGATAATATATGTCATTATGTTAGGTCTCACGAAGACAAAAATGTTGCCAAACCATGACATGCCATTGATTATATGATGCATCCTGTTTTCAGAATTGTTAAAATGAGAAAAAATACCTATCTAGAATTCATGAAATACTATAGAATTATCTCTTTTTTGTGGCTAGACTAAGATCTATATTCTATTTCTTTACTAAAAAATGAGACAAATGATAAACACTATAATTTATAGTACTTTTGCAAGATAAGGCATTAATCTCATCACACAACAATAGCAACAAAAACTAATCATCACCTTTTTTTCCCCTGGGTGAAAATCAACTCTGTAGAGTTAAACTATCAACACAGCAGAAAAAGTAAGAATGATCAAAACAGGTAAGATTAAATAAATGGGTTGTATGCTGTAACTAATTATTGAGCAGTTAACATATTATTATAGGCTACTATTAGTAAGTGTCCTATAAATTTTTTTTAATTTTTTTTAAAGATTTTATTTTTTTTATTTATTCATGAGAGACAGAGAG
>NW_028010426.1:0-857 GCF_054177405.1 Leptonychotes weddellii | reverse complement strand
CCCGACCATTTGTGTTTAATATGCTGGGATTTCTTCATCTTTTGCCTGCTTCTGAAGGTTACAATTTCCTATTTCCCCCAGAGAGTTATGCCACGTTTTCTTTAATTAATATGTGAGTAATGTCCCTCAAGTAGAAAGACTTGAAATCCCCATGCTGTACTTTCAGTATGATCTGTTTGGAGAATAGTATCATCATCACTGTTATCTTTTGAGTACTCTAGTAATAATATCTGCAATAATGACTTGTCTACTAGAGTAAGGAAAAACATGATTTTTAAAGGCTAGTGATATTTCTGTATAAGTGAACTTTTAAGGACTTAGCTGACACGGGTCGACTGAGGATCCTGCACTGACCATTCTCTCTACTGCTTTATTGCGTACTTTCGGATGTTCGCTGTACTGGACCCGAATTCAGGTGCTTCCCAACAAAACAATTTGGGGGCGAGGGGCCTTATCTTGAATTTTTTACGTACTTGGGCTGGGATTTCTTTTTTTAACCTCTCTCTTCCTGGTCTCTCCAAATGTTACAGAGTGCGTTTCCTGATGGGTGGACGTCATGGAGAATTTAAGTTCCTGCCTCCCTCTGGCTATGCCCCTTGCTATGAAGCCTTACTTCCAAAAGAAAAGATGAGATTGGAGCCTGTGAAAGAATATAAACGTGACACTGAAGGCGTTAGAGATCTGCTGGGTACCACCCAGTCCCTCTCCCAAGCCTCTTTCATCCCATACCCCATAGACACCAGTCAGGTAGGTTCCTGCTGCCAGCAGGAGTAGATGAAGTGATAGGGCTAAATCCTTCTCTCTGTGTTGTCTCTGAACCATTCCTGTCGTCCATTCTGTATTATTGTCATGTCATG
>NW_028010425.1:0-857 GCF_054177405.1 Leptonychotes weddellii | reverse complement strand
ACCATGACCTGAGCCGAAGGCAGATGCTTAACAACTGAGCCACCCAGGCGCCCTCAAAAGTTAT
This sequence comes from Leptonychotes weddellii, assembly GCF_054177405.1. Lineage (NCBI taxonomy): Eukaryota > Metazoa > Chordata > Mammalia > Carnivora > Phocidae > Leptonychotes > Leptonychotes weddellii. The sequence goes on along the minus strand of NW_028010425.1, from coordinate 793 downwards.
CTTTTATTATTATTTTTTTAAGTAGGCTCCACACCCAGCATGGAGTCCAACATGGAGACTAATGCAGGGCTTGAACTCACGACCCTAAAATCAAGACCTGATTCAGCTCTGATCAAGAGTCAGACGCTCAACCAAAGGGGCCACCCAGGCGCCCTTCAAAAGCTATCTTTTAAAATGGGAAGCCAAAACGTCTATTTACAATACAAAGACTTCAAAAGGGAAATGCAGATTCTTAACTTAAAATTATTTCCCTTTCTTATTGGCTGTCAGGTCCTTGGAATGTAAAGAGAAATAAGGTACATGTAAGCACAGCAATTATCATACAACATAATAACTGCTATTACAAAGATATTTAAAACAAAAGTGGTAAGAGAACAGAGAGCAACTAATTTCCTGAGTCAGATACAGCTGCACTGAGGTAACACCTACTTTGCAAAATGATGGGAAGCCTTGGGGTAAGGGACAAACAAAATATCATCAAAGCACCTGGAATGTTTCAGATGTTGTCCAAAGATTAGTGATGGAAGAATGAACTAGATGGGCAATGCTCAAATTGTAAAGAGGCTTGTCTGAATTTAATTCTATAGCTAATATGATCAGTTTTGTTTTATTGCAAGAAAATAGAAGATAAAGATAACAAACTGGATAAAAAATGGCTGATGGAACAAGAGAAAAATGGTTCGAGCCTGAACCAAGCCCTAACTAAAAATAACAAATTACAGACAATAGACATACGAAAAAATCAATAGAGGATTGACAGGAAGAAGGGTTCTGAATGAACAATCTAGTTAAT
>NW_028010424.1:0-857 GCF_054177405.1 Leptonychotes weddellii | reverse complement strand
GGAGGTGAGGTCAGAGCCCTGGGAAAGTAACTAGAAACCTCTTTCCAGTTATTCACTGATCCAAATCTTTGGATCCTTCACTAAGTTATTATCTGACTAAAATCCTTTAATAATTTCTTAGGACATCTTGGTATGATATATGATATGATATGATAACTTTTGTCAGAATGTCTTAATGAAATCCAAAAACACATTTTCCTGATCTACTAATCTAAAATCTTCACTTTAAAAAAGAAAAAAAAAAGACAAATCTGACATGACATGCTCTTAGAGAACTCACTCTGGATCTTGGGATTCTCTGCTTCCTTTTCTGGATATTCTCAAACTACTATTTTTTTGTAATCCATTTTGAAATTTTATTGTATTCCTTATTCCCTTTTTAGAAATTGGCCTAACACTGGTCCTCTAGTCTCCTGACAACTCTCTGTTCTCCACGATTTCTCAAAGATCACAGCAACATAAGGAATGTGAGTTAAACTATTGTGAAGTGTAAGTTGCTGAGTCCAAGAGTTTTAAATAGGTTTACATCAATCAGACTTTTGTCATAATTTATTTACAAAGAGTTACCCATCAGGGGATGCAAAAAATAAATATATAAACAAATAGAATAAAATGTTGAAAAATAAATCTGCTACCTTGGGTTTGGAATGATTTCTTTTTTTTTTATACCATGCTTCTATTTTTATTTCTTTTATTATTTTTTCTTTTTATTTTATTATGTCATGTTAGTAACCATACAGTACATCATTAGTTTTTGATGTTGTGTTCCATGATTCATTGTTGGCATATAACACGCAGTGGTTAGCCACTGGGTGCGTGTAACACCCGGTGGTGATGGGTATTAACAAGGGCATGTA
>NW_028010423.1:0-11778 GCF_054177405.1 Leptonychotes weddellii | reverse complement strand
ATCTCAATCCTACTAAATTAAAATCTGGAGTTTAGCCTGAAAATCTGCATTTTTTTACAAACTGTGCAGTCAAGTCTTAGATAGACTAAAAATCTGAGAAACTATCTTCAAGAGAATTTGTCTTAGAGTGCTTGACATCTGACTACTGGCTGCTTGATTAATATTTGTGTAATATGAAATAAAACCACACATTAAATCATTTACCCCGTTATTCAACTTGTATTATATGAAATTACATTAATGGTTCTATTTAAGGTGTATTTCTTGTCTCTGCTCTCCCCTCCCTACCTGTCCCCAGAATCACACATGGTAGTATATTATTTAGAAAGTGGTGATTCTTCATCTAAAATAACTGATTTATAAGGTTGGTATGCTATTATAAGCCACAAGTTCAGAAGAAATGTAGAAATTAGGAAAAAATGCACTTCAGATATAAAGACAAAAATAGGTGAAAAGTAATACAGTGTTTTGTTTTGTTTTTAAGATTTTATTTATTTATTTGAGAGAGTAAGCAAGAGAGAGAGCAGAGGGAGAGGGAGAAGCAGACACCCTGCTGAGCAGGGAGACCAACATGGGGCTCGATCCCAGGACCCTGGGATCATGACCTGAGCTGAAGGCAGATGCTTAACCGACGAGCCACCCAGGTGCCCCATATATCTTTTAAGATATACCATGCTGAGGGGCGCCTGGGTGGCTCAGACGGTTAGGCGTCTGCCTTCGGCTCAGGTCGTGATCCCGGAGTCCTGGGATCGAGTCCCGCATCGGGCTCCCTGCTCCTTGGGAGCCTCCTTCTCCCTCTGCTTCTCTCTCTCTCTCTGTCTCTCATGAATAAATAAATAAAATCTTTAAAAAAAAAAAAAAGATACACCATGCTGAGACATGATATCAGCAAGATGGCAGAATAGAAGCCTTGGACCCTCCTCCCCCACCCCATAAACATACCGACCAAGTCAGCAGTAATACAGAGACAAATTCCCTTTGTGAGCAATCCAGAAACTAGTTGAGAGTGCCAAAAATATAAGTCAGCATCAGATAGTGTCTTCAACAAATAGTGTTTGGAAAACTGGATATCTAAATGCAAAACAGTGAACCGTACAAAAAAAAATCATCTCAAAGACCTTAAACTATAAAACAACTAGAAGAAAATATAATAGGAAAGCTTCATGACATTGGTCTTGGTAATGATTTCTTGGTTTTGATCCCAAAAGTCAACAAAAGCAAAACTGGACGAGTGAGACTTTGTTTTTTTTCTGCATAACAAACTAACAACAGAGTGAAAAGAATTCAAGAAAATAATTGCAAACTATATATCAAAGGGGTTAATTTCCAAGAAGTATAAGGAACTACAGCTCAGTAGCAAAAAATAATAATAATAATAATAACCTGATGTAAAATGGGCAAAGAATTTGAATAGATACTTCCCCAAAGAAGACATACAAATGTCAAACAGGTATAGGAAATGATGCTCAGAGGGACTAGTCATCAGGGAATTGCACATCAAAATCACACAGATATATCACTTCACACCTGTTAGGATGGCATTATCAAAAAAAAAAGAGAAAAGTGTTGGCAAGGGTATGGAAGAATTGGAACCCTTGTACATTGTTGGTGAGAATGTAAAATAGTGCAGCCACTAGGGAAAATAGTATAGAGGTTCCTCAAAAAATTTAAAATAGAATTACCATATGATTCAGGAATCCCACTCCTGAGTATTTATCCAAAAGAATTGAAATGAAAATCACAAAGAGATACTTGCATTTCCATATTTATTGCAGCATTATTCACAATAGCCAAGATGTGGAAACAGCTTAAATGTCCAATGACAGATGAATGAATAAAGAAAATACAGTGGAATATTATTTGGCCTTAAAAAAAGAAGGAAATCCTGCCATATGCAACAACCTGGGTGAACCCTGAGGATATTACGCTAAGTAAAATAAGTCAATCACAGAAAGATAAATACTACATGTGATTCTACTTACATGAGTTATCTAAAATTGTTAAAATCATAGAAGCAGAGAGTAGAATGGCAGCTGCCAGAGGTTGAGTGGAGGGGGAAATGGAGACTATTTAATCCAGTCATGCAAAATGAGTAAGTTCTCAAGATCTGCTCTACAATACCATGCCTATAGTTAAAAACACTATATCTTGCACTCAAAATTTATTAAAAGAGTAAATCTGTTAAATGGCCTTACCACAAATTAAAAAAAAAAAAGTCAGGATAATGTAAACCAATTGAAAACAAAAAACTAGAGTGTCTATATTAACAACAAATAAAACAGATTTCAGAGCAAAGAATATAACCAGGAATATAAAGACGTTCATGTCATAATGATAAATGAGTCAGATCATTAGGAGGACAAAATCTAAACAAAGCACCCACTAATAGTTTCAAAATACATAAATCAAAAACTGATAGATTTTCAGGGAGAAATAGAAAAATCTGTCATTATAGTTAGAGATATCAATAGCCTCCCTCTGGGGCACCTGGGTGGCTCAGTTGGTTAAGTGTCTGACTCTTGATCTCAGCTCAGGTCTTGATCTCAGGGTCATGAGTTCAAGCTCTGTGTTGGAAAAAAAATAGCCTCTCTCAATAAGTGGTAGAACAAATATATAGAAAATCTGAAAGGATATTGAAGATTTGGACAATACTCTGAACCGACTTGATTAGATTGACATTTATTAAAAAACTACCCAACAACAGTAGAATATACATTCTTTTTATGTAAACATAAAATTTACCAATATTGACTATATCCTGGGCCACAAAACCAGTTCTCAATGTAAATGGATTCAAATCATACCTGCTATATTCTCTTCCACAATGGAATTAATTTAGAAATAACAGATCTCTGAAAACCCATAGATAGTTGGGAGATTAAATAATGCACTTCTAAATAAGCCATGAGTCAATGAAAAAAATCAAAAGGGAAATTAGAAGCTATTTCAAAGAGAATCAAAATGAAGACACAATGTATCAAAATGTATGGAATGCTTCTAAAACAGATTTAGAGCAAAATTATCTCACTAAGTGCCTATATTTCAAAAGAAGAAAGGTCTCAAATCAATGCCCTCAGCTTTTAACTTAGGAATGAGAAACAGAAGAGCAACTTAAACCCAAACTAAATAGAGGAAAAGGAATACTAAAGATCAGAGCAGAAATCAAAAAACTAGAAAACAGAAAAATAATAGAGAAAAGTCAATGAAAGTTTATTGAGATCAATAAAATTGATAAACCTCTAGACTGATTAGGAAAAAACTACCAATATTAGGAATAAGAGGTATTATTTTTGTGATGAATATATTTACTGCCTTAATTATGGTGATGGTTTTATGGGTGTGTGTATATGTATATATGTCAAAACATCAAATTGTATATCTTTAATATATAGTTTTTTATGTGTCACTTATACCTCAATAAAGCTCTTAAGACAAATAGTTTATTCCCAAACTAAAGTTTTAATGTTGAGATTATTCTTTGGATTACCAGTTTAAAATGGCTTTATTTATGAAGACTTGTTTATTTTTGTGTGTATTACTTTTTGTTAATATTTGTTTTAAAAGAAATTAGGTTGCATTCTTGTACTTTTTAAAAAAATTCTGAGTTTTGTGAGGAGGGTTTCAAAAAATTTTTGAGTCATTAATGGAAGAAAATCCTTATATGCCCCTGTTAAAATTGCATTTTCTAAAAATATAAACAATTTGAAGCTAATGATTTCTTCCTTTTTGAGATTATGAAGAAAATGGAACAGATTGTTAGGAGGAATCTTTGGTACCACGTGTGTGATGGCTTCAGACTGAGAAGGTTGACTCCCAAACTTTATTTTTTGTCCTCTCCTAACCCCATCCAGCCCCAGCATTATAATCCTTCAAGTATGATATAAATATCTTTATCTCATTAAATAAAATACCATAGTAGATATTTGGAACAGTTTTAAAATGTATTCCCAGCGTTTTGCTAACACTACCTCAGAGTAGCGTCTGAGAAGCTTCTAGTCTTGAAAGGCCACATATTGGAAAGTGTTTATAGTTAAGGCCTAATGAAGATTTACAGATACTCAGCTCCTAAACTAGGCTTCTGATCTAGGCCTTAAGTAATTGAGGTGATCTCAATTTTCCTCCTATTGCAGATAATATTTTCTTTTTTTTTTTTTAAAGATTTTATTTATTTGAGAGAGAGCACAGGGGGAGGGGCAGAGGGAGAAAATCTCAAGCAGACTCTCCACCGAGCATGGAGGCCCACTCAGGGTTCAATCTCACGACCCCGAGATCATGACATGAGCCGAAATCAAGAGTTGGACACTTAACTGACTGAGCCCCCAGGTAAGAAGGTCTCCTACAAAATTGTTTGAAAGCAAAAGGCAATGTAGGTCCTTGATTAGCTAAGTAGTTAACTAAGATCTTGGTTTGCAAAGTACTTTGTAATCTAGCAGGAGTTTCCAACCCCTTTCAGGTCAGGTGAGGAGGTGAGTACTAAGCTAGGACCTGAAGAAATGGGTAGGAGTGAGTCAGATGAGGATCAGGGATGAGGATTCAGTGGAAATGTATTATCAAATGGGAAGGTAAGAGAGTTTGCCCCATTTAATAAACAACATTTATTATCACCAGGAGAAAAGTGGCAAGAAGTTGAACTGCAAGAATAAGTAGATCTGATTGTGTGAATAATAATGAGCAAATTGCATTAATACAAAATGTGATCTTTAACCTGTGACAATAGTGAGCCATTAAAGGGCAATGGATCAGCATCAGATGTTTCTGAATGTCACATTGACTGCTGAGTGAAAAATTAATTCTATGGAAATAAACCAGAAGTCAGATCATTTATCCAATAATATTTACTAGTACCTAGTCTGTGTTAGACACTGTCTAGTTGCTTTAGAAGAAAAAAAAAAAAAGATAATAATCCAGGGAAAAAGAGAAGATGGCCCATAGCCTAAGGGAGAGTTGAAGGCTTTCTGGCTTAAACAATGGATGAATGACCTTGCTATTCCTTGAGATAAAGAACTTGGGTGAAAGAGCCCATTTGCCAAGGGAAGTAGACACATTCAGTTTGGGACATACTGAGTTTGAGGTGGAGTGGAGATTGGAGATGTCAGGTCGAGCCTTGCATATATAGGTCCTTGGGAGAAGGCTCTCAACAATAGATACACATCTGGGAACGGTGTATATATGGATGGTAACTCTGATCCTTATGGATCGGTGAGATCTGCCAGTGAGAGTCGTTTAAAACTACCAAGATTTCTTAAATAACTACTATGCTAGAGGCAAAAAAATGTATGAAGATGGCTCCTATCTTCACAGAGCTTTCGGTCTAGCAAGAAAGACAGTCACACTTACCCTTACATAAAGTTACAAACTGACTTAATTATGCTGAAGAAAAAGTAGCACAGCTTTAATAATATGAGGATGGAGGTAGAGAGGATAATAAATGAGCAGCAATGGATTACATCAAGGACTACATGAGTGAGTGGCCAGTGATGTTAGTTTTCCATAGTGTTGCCAGAAGTCGTCATTATCATCATCATCAGTCCCAGTTCTCCCCAAAGGAGGAGGCTATCTAGGGGAGAAAGTTCAGACCTTTCAGAAATCAGCTGTGAAATGAACGGACTACATTTCTGAGGGAGTGCCAGGCTAGTGTGTACTGAAGGTGTGGATGAGGTCTCTTTAGAAAGAAAGAGCTGAACTTTGGACTTTTTATTTACGCTTCAAGCTTTTGCTTCAAGGTCTTTGGCATGCTGCTTCCAGGGAACATGCAGGACCTGGCCTGTGTGTGCTGAGGCTAACAGGTAAAAACCAAAGTGATAGGAAGCCTGGGCTTGGGAACTGAGGGCCATGTCTAGTTCAACTCAGGCCCTGTATATCCACGTTAGCCCTTAACCTTGAATACTTGTCCATGTTCACACTACTGACAAGAGAGCATTGTCCACAGTTTGGGATGCCCTGCCTCCTTCCTCACCATCCCTGGAAACCCTCACTCCAGATCCTCTATTCTTGTTGCTATTCATGACTTCTTTGGGACTATCTCCTGGAAATAGGGTGGGGGCCCCAAAAGTAGTGGCAAAGTAAAATAGAAGGACCCAGAGCCCAAAGATATGGAGACATTCACTCTCCTTACAAAAGTTTTCATTGAGACCCCAAGTCTAACATTCCTTCAAATTAGGAGTCACCTGAGCCTTAATCACAAGTCAAATTTTGTCAACTGATTTTTTGGAGACCATTACTATAGAGAGGGTGGCTCCAATACCCTCTCTTCCCATCTCAGTCATGATAATGTTGTATCTCTTCTTCCTGAATCAGGGAGAAAGGACTGATCCTCTGTCACCCCCATCCACTTCATAATCCTCATTAGCTTTAGATTCAAGAGAATAACAACAGCAGGACAAATATTTGCTGGTTTTCTGTGTTTTCATTTGAACTATCTTAATTCTCCTCCTGGCTCTGTAGATGCTGCAAAGTGAGTAGGAGAAAATTAAGAGGGTGCTATAAGAAATTAAAAAATACAAAGATTAATATTTCAAAATCTTATCTCACTACAGTGTATTTTAAAACTTACATTGAGAGAAATGACCAAAGGAAGAGAAATAAGTGTAAAATTTGTGAAAAACAGTATTTATTGACAAGCCCAAGCTAGAGATATTTAAAGCCACCTCTGAGGGGTGCCTGGCTCAGTCAGTTAAGTGTCTGACTTCGGCTCAGGTCATGATCTCAGGGTCCTGGGATGGAGCCCCAAGTGGGACTCCCTCCTCAGTGGGGAATCTTATCCCTCTGCCCCTCAGCCCCTCCCCCCACTGGTGGGCTCTCTCTCTCTCAAATAAACAAAATCTTAAAAAGTAAATAAAGCCACCTCTGAAAAAGGTACATAGTATAGCTCTTTCTCTCTTGTCTTTCTATTCTTAACCCACTGTAGTCTGATTTCTGTCCCCAGTCCTCTGCAAATCTGCCAATTTCTCCAGTGAATTTTATCTTACCAAATCCAATGGGCACTTATCTAGTTTCATCTTATGCTAATAGAACTTGGAATGCTCTCTTTTCCAGAGAGCTGGAACTGGTATTGTCCCTTCAAAAAGCTAATGTGATAGGGGAAAAAATATGAATGTTAACATAAAAACCTGCACACAAATGTTTATGGCGGCTTTATTCATAATTGCCAAAACTTGGAAACAGCCAATATGTCCTTGAGTAGGTGAATGTATAAATTGTGGTACATCCAGACAATGGAATATTAATCAGTGCCAAAAAGAAGGAGCTATTAAGCCATGAAAATGCATGAGGGAAATAAATGCATATTACTAAGTGAAAAGAGTCGATCTGAAAAGGCTGTATACTGTGTGATTCTAACTGTATGACATTCTGGAAAAGGCAAAACCTCAGACAAAAGATCAATGGTTGCCAGGAGCTGGCAGGGGATGGAAAGGGATGAACAGGCGGAGCACAGAGGATTTTTAGGACAGTGAAAATGCTCTGTATGACACTACAAAGATAGATATATGTCATTATACATTTGTCCAAGCCCACAGAATGTACAACACCAAGAGTTTACTAATGTAAACTGTGGACTTTTGTTGATTACAATGTGTCAATGTAAGTTCATCACTGTAACAAACGTATCACTCTTGTGGGGTTGTTGCTAAGGAGGTTGTGCAAGTGTGAGGGGCGGGGGATGACAGGAGGGCAATATGAGGATCCATATTGCTGTGAATTTATTATTTTTTTTAAGATTTTATTTATTTGACAGAGAGAGACACAGTGAGAGAGGGAACATAAGCAGGGGGAGTGGGAGAGGGAGAAGCAGGCTTCCCGCTGAGTAGGGAGCCTGATGCGGGGCTCGATCCCAGGACCCTGGGACCATGACCTGAGCCAAAGGCAGATGCTTAATGACTGAGGCACCCAGGCTCTCCTCCTGTGAATTTAAAACCGCTCCTTTAAAACAGGAGATGAAAAGAGTAAACAAAATGTGGGAACCTTGGTGACATATTGATTTTTTTTAAAAAAGCTGTAAAATATATTCTTGGTACAATTAGAGAAATTTAAATGTAGATGATATTATGGAATTGTGAATCTTCCTAAGTGTGACAATGGTATTGTTGTCATATGAGAGAATGACCTTATTCTTAGAAAATGAATGCTGATATTTTTAAAAGTAAAATGTCATGACATTAAAAGAAGTAAAATGTCATGATGTCTACAACTTATTTTGAAATGTTTCAGAAAAACAAATTTAATTTAAAATATATGTAGAGGGGTGCCTGGGTGGCTCAGTCGGTTAAGCTGCCAACTCTGGATTGAAGCTCAGGTCATGGTCTTTGGGTGGTGAGATCGAGCCCCAAGCCCCGTGTCAGGCTCCACATGCTCAGCGGGAGTCTGCTTGAGGTTCTCTTCCTCTCCCTCTGCCCCTCTCCCTGCTAGTGTGCTCCTTCTTTCTAAAATAAATAAATAAATCTTTAAAAATATAAAATATATATAGAGAAAGCAATTATAGTAAAATACCAACAATTGTTGAATTTGGGTAGAAAGTATAAGGATGTTCATTAAGCTCTTTAATCTTTCTGTAAGTTTGAAAATTTTTATAATAAAAAGTTTTTAAAATTCTCCTACATTAGCTAAAAAGTTACATATTTTAGTTCAGTCCTCTCCTCAAAGTTCTGACTCATGTATCCCTCCTTCCTCATCACCCTCAGCTGATGGCATTACCACATACTTAACTGAAAATTGAAGCAGTCAGACAGGACTTCCTCATCTTCCCTCTATGAAATTTACTAACCTGAATACACATGTCCTCATATTCTCTTGCTTTTACTCCTCGTAATAATTGTATTATTGTTTGAAAGACAGTGATTCCAGGGGGAGGGTTATCCTTCACTCCACTGATGGCAGGCTGGGCCACGAGACTTGCAGTGTCCCTTCTTTCAGTAGAATTCTACATTTCTGTGTCTGTAAATGTGAATTGGACAACAGCCCTATTTCTAAACAAGGTCACATTCTGAGGTGCTGGGGATTAGGACTTCATTGTGTCATTTTGGGGGTCACAGTTCAACTCATAATACCTCCTATTAGTTTAATGGATCATCCCCACTGTCATACAAATGTGCTCTAGTAGTAGACCTTCCAAAACTGAAAAGAAACAAGGCAAAACAAAACTCACAGTCCTCCTTGGATCTTATATAGCACCCTCCACCCTTCCACACCTTTACCTCTTCACAATAACAGTGTTTGGAAGAGTTTTCTACAATACTGAGTTCTACATCCTTATTTTCCAGTCCTTTCTCTCAGCCTTCAGTTTAACATCTGTACCCCTCCCCCACTAACCTGCCAATTCCAGTGGCCACCTCAAAGAATTTGGCAGTGTCCCTTGGATAGTGGTGATGGTTGCACAACTCTGAATATACTGAAAACCATTGAATTCTACACTTTAAAAGGCTGAATGTTAAGGGTTTTTTTTCCCTGATTGATTTTCAAATCTCCTTATATAGCATGGCAATTAGCTCTGGATTTCTCATGCATCATATATATTTTCTCACAGTTTGTCTTTTGACTTGGTTAATTATCACTATTATTATTGCTATTGTTGGTATGCAGATATTTACAAAAATCTATATAGTCTAGGTTGTTATTTTCACTTTTGGTTTCTGAATTTCATGATATGCTCAATAAAGGCTATCTCACCCCAAGATTATTGTACACATTTTCGTGTAGTGCTTTTCCCCCACATCTTAACATTTTAAATCTGTCGACAACTTATTTTAGTATAAGTGAAGTAGGAATCCAGTTTATTATTTTTAATGATACATTTTTAATTTATCTTTATCCCCTAATAAATTCCCATATGTATATTTGAGTCTATGAGTTAATTAGTAAAAGTATCTCACAAATTAGTATAAAAGTATCTCACAAACACATGCCTAACACATCAACATGCTTAAAAATTTGGGGGGACAAGATGATGAATTAATATTAAATTTACTTTTAGTTTCTTGGACCTGTGAGTTTGATATACCAGAGGAACATACAGGTAAAGATGTCTTTTAGGCATCTGGAAATGGGAAATCATAGCTTGAGAGAGAGTTTGGGACAGAGCCATTCATGTGAGGATAGGAGTCACGGAAATAGGAATCAAAGGCAATTTTAAAAATGGATAGGAGTGGGGCGCCTGGGTGGCTCAGTCGTTAAGCGTCTGCCTTCAGCTCAGGTCATGATCCCAGGGTCCTGGGATCGAGTCCCACATCGGTCTCCCTGCTCAGCGGGAAGCCTGCTTCTCCCTCTCCCACTCCCCCTGCTTGTGTTCCTTCTCTTGCTGTCTCTCTCTCTCTCTCAAAAAATAAATAAAAATATTAAAAAAAAAAATGGATAGGAGTGAGGAGGGGAGAGGAGGTTGTAAAAAAGAAAAAACGAAAACCTTTGTTCTTGCCCTTGGGGTATCATTATAACTTAGAGATATATTTCTTAAACTTGAAAAATGTGTGCATACCCTATCAAGGAAAAAGATTTTGATTTCTTAGGTCCTAATGAGTTTTAAAAATTTAAATACTGTCCATTTAGTTCATCATTTATACTTTAACTGAACTCAAGGGGTTCACCTCTTGGGGTCCACTAAATTGAACAAAACCCAAGGAAGTGTTGAAAGCAAAGAACTTTTCATTACTTTTAGGAGACAGGGATAGCTCTCAAAGTACTCTCTCTCCATGCGGTTAGTAAAGGAAGCTTTTATTCAGTGTATTAGGGGGCAGGGAGTTTGTATGTATATTAAGGAACATATATATATTCTATTAGGCACTTTGGTTCAATTACACATGCCTAGCACATCAACATGCTACAGCATACATTGTTATGTTCAAAAATGGCAGAAAACCCCACCCATTGGAGGAGATCTTAGCATTATAATGAGCTAACTTCAGGACAGCTCAAGGGGCTTCTGTGTAAGCCCTCAGCTCCAAATTAGTTCAGAATGGCTAATGCAAGGGGCTATCAGGAAAATACCTAGCCAGGTGTCTCCTTGGCAGGAAGTACTGGTCTGGCAAAACAAAAGACATTCCCTGCTTTGGGCCCTACTCCCCCTCCTCCCTTCTGCTAATAGCTTTCAGCCCTCTGATCTGAGTAACTTCCCATTGCATCCTAGCAAACAGTACCAATGCAATGGTTAACCCTACCTCAAACTTATATCCTGGGAATTATTGACTGAGTCTAAGGTTGTGACCCAAATGATCCAAAATATGACTGTGTTATTGTTTTATTTTTTTAAAGATTTTTATTTATTTACTTGACAGAGAGTGAGAGAACACAAGCAGGGGGAGCAGCAGGAGAGGGAGAAGCAGGCTCCCTGCTGAGCAGGGATCCAGGACCCAAGGATCATGACCTGAGCCGAAGGCAGATGCTTAATGATTGAGCCACCCAGGCACCCCTGTGTTATTATTTTAAAATTGAGTTATAAATTACATGTAGTAATATAGACAGTGAAATGAACAGATGTTAATTCTTTTTTTTTTTTAACAGATGTTAATTCTTTTTTTTAAAAATTCAATTGCAACTTATTTTTTTAATTTTTATTTTTTTAAAAGGATTTTTATTTATTTATTTGACAGAGAGAGAGAGAGCACAAACAGGGTGAGAAGCAGAGGAAGAAGCAGGCTTCCCGCTGAGCAGGGAGCCTGATGTGGGGCTCAATCCCAGGACCCTGGGATCAGGACCTGAGCCAAAGGCAGACGCTTAACCAACTGAGCCACCCAGGCACACCTAAATTTTTATTATTTTTTTAAGTAACCTATAGGGCACCTGGGTGGCTCA
>NW_028010422.1:0-857 GCF_054177405.1 Leptonychotes weddellii | reverse complement strand
CCTGGGTGGCTCAGTCGTTAAGCGTCTGCCTTCGGCTCAGGTCATGGTCCCAGGGTCCTGGGATCGAGTCCCACATCGGGCTCCCTGCTCCACGGGAAGCCTGCTTCTCCCTCTCCCACTCCCCCTGCTTCTGTTCCTGCTCTCGCTATCTCTCTCTCTGTCAAATAAATAAATAAAATCTTTAAAAAAAAAAAAAAGACACTGCTTTCCCCAAAGAATCTTGTGCCTTTGTTGAAAATCAATTGCTTGTTTACATGTAGATCTATTTACATCTCCTTATTCCAGTAATAAACTGTCTGATTAGTTTAGCTTTAGAGCAAGTCTTGAATTCAGAAGGTGGAAATTCTTCAATTTTGTCTTTTCAAGGTTGTTTTCACTATAGTTTGTATTTCCAAATAAATTTTAGAATCACTGTGTCAATTCCTTCAAAATATGTTGTTGGTACTTTACTTTTGTGGGATCTATAGATCAATTTGGGGCTAATGAATACTTAATAGTCTGAAGTCTTCCAATCAAGAACATGGTATCTCTTTCTGCTTATTAAGATCTTTAAATTTCTTAGCAATGTTTTATAGTTTTCAACACAGATATAATACACATCTTTTGATAAATTTATTCCTAGGTATTTGATTTTTTAATGCTTTTATAAATAATTTTAAAAAAAATATCACTTTTCATTTTTTTGGTTAGTATAGAGAAATAAAACTAATTTTTGTATTTCAATCTTATATCTTGCAATGCATTAAATTTACTCATTAGTTGTAATAGCTTCCCCCCCTATGAATTTCTTAGTTTTCTATGTATTTAATCATATCATCTTGGGGAAAAAAAACCTGGTTTCTTCTTGTTATCTTTCT
>NW_028010421.1:0-857 GCF_054177405.1 Leptonychotes weddellii | reverse complement strand
GTGCCAGTGCTGTCTGAAGAGCTCTCCACATACTAACCCACGTAGTCCTTGCTAGAACCCTCTAAAGGAAGCACTGTCATTATCCACACTCTAACCATGGGAAACTGAGGCACAGGGCGGGCAGGTCAGTTGCCCCGTGTCTCACTGCAGGGGTGAGTGGGAGCAGGGCTTTGCCAGACAGCCTGCCCGAAGCCCGTGCGCTGACCCACACCATCACGCAGACCCGCGTCCTCCGAGGACCTCAGGGGCAGAGGGTCTGCAGGGGCTGCGGCCACCACGCCTACCAAACAGGTCCGGTGGCTGTGATTAGAATTCACTCCACTGTCAGGTCGGCATCGCACACATGTGTTATGTTTGAAAGGAAAGCTATCAAAAGATACCAGTCTTCATTCAAAAAGTACCTTTCTCTGCAACATAAATATATTGTATCAGCCGGGTGAAGGTGAAAAATCAGTAATTCATGAACGCCTGCCAGTCACGGAGAGGATAAGTAATGACTCACTGGAAGCTAATTTAGAGACGGAGTGGGAAAGAGAGCCCCGGGAGACCGCACGACGGCGCAGTGGAGAGAATGTGAGTAAGTGGCGGAAGCGCGAGGCTGCTGCGAAGTAAGAGCCGCAGATCCTGGTGCCCACCGGAGCATTGTGAGTCAGCTGCGCCCGGAGGGCCGCCCGGGGGCCTCACACTCGGAGCGCTCTGGGGTCGGAAGGGAGAAGCAGGGGTGCTGGGTCCCCGTGTGCTGTCATGGCCTCCCTCTGTCGTGATCGGCCTGACGGAGGCTGGGCCCTGAGATGAGATTGTGCTGAGCCGCCAAGCGGGGGAGCGGGAGCGGGAGCAGCTTCTGAGGCCTCCCTGGG
>NW_028010420.1:0-857 GCF_054177405.1 Leptonychotes weddellii | reverse complement strand
AAATAAATAAATAAATAAATAAATAAATATATCTTATCCACTATTCTTAGAGGCATAATGACCACCATGTTGACGATTTAAAAGAAAGATTTCTTGCACCAAGGTAAGATTTGCCGCAAATTGGTAAAAAACATTCCACTCAGGGCAGTTTCACTGTTGATAATACATTATTGATAGGCTTAGTTTGCCTGGGACAGTCGGGTTTTGCCTAGTGTTCTGGTGTAATTATAATATTCCCTCTTTCACTTTCGAAAGTGTCCTGGTTTGGATAATGGACTTAGAGTGGCACTGGCTATTGTTCTTGCTAAGGTTTTAAGTCAGAAGAACTTTCCTAGGAATAGTTTCCTGTTGAAAACATTTCCATTTCTGGACTGTTTCCATGTTAATTCCACGGTCTGGTCATCAGGTGGAGACTGCTATGTAGAATTTAGTGCTTTATTTGATTATTTTCTTAGGTGGAATATTATGGCCAGGTAGAAAACTTCATTGTCTGTTTTAATCTTCACTAGTACTTGCAGTCTCACACTTAGACATTCATTCTTTGGCTTTTTCCCCCCCAAATTAAAATGCAGATACTCCTTCCCCAGAAGTGATTCATTAGAATTAAAACTGAGTAGGATGGGAACCTCATGTCAGACCTACTAAATCAAGAATGGTTTCCTATTCTGAGATATTTACCATCTTTTCTCAATTATGAGACAGTGTATATGGGGTATGAGCCATTCATGGGAGTGAGGTCTTTCATGAAATTCAAGAAAATCCCATATCATCGATGCAAATGATATGATATCAAATGGAAGTATATCAAAGCAAATGTGAAGTATTATTGCAGGTGTAAATGCAAAGAAAGTGATTTG
>NW_028010419.1:0-857 GCF_054177405.1 Leptonychotes weddellii | reverse complement strand
CCCGACCATTTGTGTTTAATATGCTGGGATTTCTTCATCTTTTGCCTGCTTCTGAAGGTTACAATTTCCTATTTCCCCCAGAGAGTTATGCCACGTTTTCTTTAATTAATATGTGAGTAATGTCCCTCAAGTAGAAAGACTTGAAGTCCCCATGCTGTACTTTCAGTATGATCTGTTTGGAGAATAGTATCATCATCACTGTTATCTTTTGAGTACTCTAGTAATAATATCTGCAATAATGACTTGTCTACTAGAGTAAGGAAAAACATGATTTTTAAAGGCTAGTGATATTTCTGTATAAGTGAACTTTTAAGGACTTAGCTGACACGGGTCGACTGAGGATCCTGCACTGACCATTCTCTCTACTGCTTTATTGTGTACTTTCGGATGTTCGCTGTACTGGACCCGAATTCAGGTGCTTCCCAACAAAACAATTTGGGGGCGAGGGGCCTTATCTTGAATTTTTTACGTACTTGGGCTGGGATTTCTTTTTTTAACCTCTCTCTTCCTGGTCTCTCCAAATGTTACAGAGTGCGTTTCCTGATGGGTGGACGTCATGGAGAATTTAAGTTCCTGCCTCCCTCTGGCTATGCCCCTTGCTATGAAGCCTTACTTCCAAAAGAAAAGATGAGATTGGAGCCTGTGAAAGAATATAAACGTGACGCTGAAGGCGTTAGAGATCTGCTGGGTACCACCCAGTCCCTCTCCCAAGCCTCTTTCATCCCATACCCCATAGACACCAGTCAGGTAGGTTCCTGCTGCCAGCAGGAGTAGATGAAGTGATAGGGCTAAATCCTTCTCTCTGTGTTGTCTCTGAACCATTCCTGTCGTCCATTCTGTATTATTGTCATGTCATG
>NW_028010418.1:0-857 GCF_054177405.1 Leptonychotes weddellii | reverse complement strand
CCACAACTCTTTTCAGAAGAAGTCTAGTATCAGAAAGCGGGTATTTTGAGGATAATGAAAACCTTTACAAAACCAGGACTTTCCAATAAAGGAAGACTATGCCATGAGTTTTCAGCATTTCCAAGAGTCTAGGTGACTTGAAAAACTTAAAATGATCAGGCCTGATTTCCTTTAAGTATCAGACCCAGTCAGGAAGTTAAGCCACTAGCTTTGCTAACAGATGTCATATTAGCTAATATTAATTGTAATGGCCCATTTTACTTATTAGGTCCCTCTCGCCTATTGGCATTCCAGGCACCTTGCATAAGTCCTGCAATAAAGCCAATTAAAATCTCATTAAAAGATAAAACCTAAAACTATGCCAATAAATGCTAAATACATTTTAAATACATTCATTTTGTATCACTCTTGGAAGATAGAAAATGGGAAAGAACGGTGTAAATGTTGCAAACCCTTATTGAGGACAGTGCCAATCTCAGGCGGTCAACCTGGAAAATAAATTAAATTAGTCAAATGTGCCCTGACTTCTCAAATTTCCAAGTCTGGTTTTCATCAGGACTGTATTGTAGGGATTTCCTACATTTTATAGGAAACTCTGTTTCTACCTGTAATAAAGTAAGGGAGATATTTCTGGGATAAATGTGTATTGAAAAATACATAAAATGTCATGATAGGCAAGCTGAAATGTCACTTTCAAAAATTTACCCTTTCATTCAATTCATAGCATATATGTCTCACCAGAAAGCATGGAATTTGCTCTCTGAACATCTCTTATAAGAATAGGGAGTTATCACTGATATGAGGAATTCTTAATCTCAGGAAACAAACTGAGGGTTGCTGGAGTGGGGGGTGGGGTG
>NW_028010417.1:0-857 GCF_054177405.1 Leptonychotes weddellii | reverse complement strand
CTTGCTGCACAAGGTCCTGGTGACAGGGGACGTTCAAGTCCCTGTGATCACAGGTCCTGGGGAGACGAGGTTCCACAGAAGGGGCAAGGACACGGAGCAGAGAGATGACCCAGCTGAGGGGTGAGCACGTCACACCCATGATGCACTGAGCACCACTGGGCACAGGCCCTGTCCCCACTCGGCTCCTCACAGCCTTCTCCTGCCCTGACCTGCAACACACTCAGCACAGTAAACACAGGGATTCTGGAAGGTTCTCAGGCTTCATTTATTTGCTGTCTCAACTTTACAAATCTCCTCTTTTATTACCTCATCAGCCCCACATGCCAAGAATTAGGAAACAAAACTTATATCTGGATTCTAATTTAAAGAGGGAAATAAGTCATTAGTACTCAGCCCAACGTGAAATAAAGATGGAGATGGTCCAGGCCTGCCTCTGCTGGAACAGGAAAGCACATCAGAGAATGCAGATCAGCATAGGGAGGAGTCGTGGTGGGCAGGGTGGGCAAATCTCCTCATGTCCTCACATTGTACTCATAGGAACACAGACACATCTGGCACCTTTTGCACAAAGAGAAGTCAGGAGTTGTTGTCACCAAGTGGGAGTGTGAACACATCTTGCATCACTCAGTCCCCACAAGGCAGCTGGTCTCACACTGTGAAAAAAAATCATGCACCAATTTAGGTCAGTCACATAAGGGCGGACACACTGTCCCTAGTGCCCTAACCCTTCCCCACTCGGGGTCTCTAGGGTCTCACCTTGAGGAGCCGTGAGAGACACATCAGAGCCCTGGGCGCTGTCATCACCTAGGGGAGAACAAACAGGACGTGGTCAGAGCCCACAGGAGAGGAGACTAGAG
>NW_028010416.1:0-857 GCF_054177405.1 Leptonychotes weddellii | reverse complement strand
TTAAAGAGGGCACGTACTGCATGGAGCACTGGGTGTTATACGCAAACAATGAATCATGGAACACTACATCAAAAACTAATGATGTAATGTATGGTGATTAACATAACATAATAAAAAAAAGAAATGCATCTATTATTTCTAAATGAGATTCAGCTTTGGTAAAAAAATGAAAGTTTTTGCTTTGATAATTCTAAAAATGACCTACATTCCAAACTTTGTATTACAACATGTGTCCTGACATAAGGTCAAATTTTACTTCCCAAGTAACTAAAAAAAGAATAGGATCTATAGTATGTAAATTATATCTCAATAAAGCTGTTGCTAAATAAATAAGCAAACAAACAAACAAAGGAAAGAGAATAACAAGATCTGGGGTGTTTATTTTAGGAAAAATAGATCAGAACTAATGAAAATCATTATGTAGGGGTGAGCTTATGAGATTTCCAAAAGGGAAGTAAATGAGGAAAATACATATTTTATAATTTATCATGTTAATCATTATACTATTCTAAGTCTCTCACTGGTATTGGAATGGAATTAATAAATTATATCTAACTATGTAAAAATGAATCTTACACATTCTGTAGTTTATTTACTGAGCAGCCTCTGAATAAAAGATTCCAACTCACTTAATTTTTGTTCCATATATTTTAAAAACGAATAAAATATACATCAACTTCTTTAACCTTCTCTTTTACATTGTTTTCAAATAAGCATTCTGGGATGTATTATTTTGTGGGTTCAGTTTAATTTTTAAAATATATTTTAATAGGATTTTTTTTTGAATCATTGGAGCCCTAGAAACTCATTTAAAAGAAAACCTCAAAATACTGGCCCTGCATATTACTGATTCTATG
>NW_028010415.1:0-857 GCF_054177405.1 Leptonychotes weddellii | reverse complement strand
GACTGCCTTAAATGTGTAGATTGCTTTGGGTAGTGTAGCCATTTTAAAAATATTTGTTCTTCCAAACCATGAGCATGGAATGTCTTTCCATTTCTGTGTGTCATCTTCAATTTCTTTCATCAGTGTTTTATAGTTTTCAGAGTACAGATCTTTCATATCTTTGGTTAGGTTTATTGTTGGTTTCTTTTATTCTTGGGGGGACATTCAAGACTCAATGATTATTTCATTGTTTTTGTTTGCTATTATCATTGACTTGTACCTTATTTATAAGAAAATTTTAAGCCGTTATCAACATTTAACTTTAAATTTAGAAAAATCACATATATTAGGTAATCTATGCCCTCTGTCTCTGCCCCCTGGCCCATATTATTTGCAGGTATTATTTTTTTCTTAATCATAGGCATGTATTTTAACCAGTTATGATCAGTATCCTGCCCAGACCTTTGCCATAGTGCTCTTTATGTAATTCACACCAGGCTATTTAAGGTCCTGGTCATAGAGTATTAGAACTGGAACGAAGGGAAATGAAGTGTTTAATTCCCTGTGGCAAAATTGGGAATATGTAAAGCCATGCTTATAGCCTTATGAAGAAATCTCTGGTCAGGGAATTAAATTAGCATAGGGAAATGTGGACAAGTGAGAAACACATTTATAGAGTCTTGATTATGTTTTCCTGTGGTTTTATCAACCATGGAAGCTCATCTATCCCCTGCCAAATTGTATGTTTGTTGGTGCTGCCTGAAATGGTCAGATTGGATTTCTGTGTCCCGCAATCAAAAGAGAGCTCTGGGGGGTGCCTGGGTGGCTCAGTCGTTACGCGTCTGCCTTGACTCAGGTCATGGTCTCAGGGTCCTGGG
>NW_028010414.1:0-857 GCF_054177405.1 Leptonychotes weddellii | reverse complement strand
AGTGCACAGCTTGATGAGAGGAAGAAAAATAGGAAGGCCCCCAGAGACCCTGTGCTTGCCCTCAGAGAGATTAATAGCAATGTCAGATCAAGTAGAGAATTCTTAATCTCGCATTTCTTC
Source organism: Leptonychotes weddellii (assembly GCF_054177405.1). Lineage (NCBI taxonomy): Eukaryota > Metazoa > Chordata > Mammalia > Carnivora > Phocidae > Leptonychotes > Leptonychotes weddellii. The sequence continues at coordinate 737 of NW_028010414.1, read as the reverse complement.
TTTCTTCCCTCATGTTCTCTCTTACACCCCGGTGGTACTGTATTTTGATCGTGCAGTAGTCATGAGAAATAGGCACTTTTCCATGCTTGATAAAGAATGATGCAGTAACTTTGCCTGTCCCATATACCCAGAATATGGCTTGTCCTGCCACATGGAACATTCCACTCCTACCCTTTCATGTTACACACGCTAAAGTAAGTTATGAGAAAGATAAATTAGAAGACATTTAAAAAAACCCTCATTGTCAATGCACAGAAGGTGAAACACTGCATGTCCATGAAAATCCCAGCTGAGGGCTCACCTTTTAGCCTTGCTGTGAGTGAGGTTGTGGTTGTGTAGGAACCCATACTCCATACACTTGGTGTGCCACACTGAATGGGCATTTGTTTATATCATTTAACTCTTCCTGAATCTCAGTATCTTCACATGTAAGAGATCAGAACTGTTTGTTGGGCACAAGGGAATCTCTTCTCTGCATAAATACAACCTGGTTCTGCCAGCCTTGCTTGTTATTCTTCATTCTGTCCCTCTGAAGAAGAATGAGGTGGATACCCTGATGATGTATGGAATGGCTGTAAAATAATGGGATGGCATTCTTCAGTCATGTCGTAGAGCTTACGTCCATGGAAACTGGGTCCCCTCCTGCCAGACTTTCGACCTAGACTTCTTAGACAGAAATAGTTCTGAGCTGTTTCAGAATGTGGGTGCTTACTGTGTGAGAAGCCAGTCTTATTTGT
>NW_028010413.1:0-857 GCF_054177405.1 Leptonychotes weddellii | reverse complement strand
AACTAATGATGTAATGTATGGGGATTAACATAAGAATAAAAAAAAATTAAAAAAAAAAAAAAAAAGAATTATTACTGTTAAGAGCCCAAAGAATCCACTTGCTTTATTCCTCACTTAAACTTACAATGCAGTATAGTCCACAAGCAACTCAAGAAGTGGGTGTGCTATGTACATCATTGAAACAGTTCCTCTCCCTGCGCAGGAAAACCCGAAACAAAACAACTCATACCAGATGAACTGCCATTCAACTGCCAACAGAAGTATGCAAAACCTGCAAAATAAAACAGGTTTATTTTACTGGTATGCTAAAGTTATCTTGCAGGAACTATGCTGAAGAAAAAAATATATGTGTGTATATATTATGCATATATAAATTGTATATAGAGGACATATACACAAACATACACACATGTATGCAAACATACACAGGCTTTGGAATAAAATAACAAAGATCACGTAGTCTTATCTTCCTGCTGCTTTAATTATAAAATAATGTGTCATTACGCCTCATTCATAAACTGTTCCTTTGAAGCGTATTTCTGGGGTTCCTGCCTATGGGACCGTATTAGTTGCATTCCAGGAGCTGACCACTGCTCTGCCCATGCAGCTTCGGAACAGCACAGAACAAATCTCTTCCTCTTCTGCGGCAGGGGCTTATGATTCCACTGTGTCACATATGTTTCCAATTAATCTCCTGCCAGGCTGACTGAATTACACAATCACCGAAATGTTTTAAAGGCTTAACTAATTCGAAGCATAACCATAGGTTAAACACCGTTGAACCATCAAACACAAAATATATGTTTAACATAAACAAATCATTTCACAGATACAAACGTGGCTAATGGGGTGCTATA
>NW_028010412.1:0-11779 GCF_054177405.1 Leptonychotes weddellii | reverse complement strand
GATCTCATTCCTTTTGAGGGCTAGAGCCTCCATTTTTTATTGCACCTCATTAATAGCCTTTTTGATTTCGACTTGGTTAGATTTTAGTTCTTTTATTTCTCCAGAAAGGGTTTCTCTAATATTTTCCATGCTTTTTTCAAGCCCAGCTAGTATCTTTAAAATTGTCATTTTGAACTCAAGTTCCGACATCTTACTAATGTCTGTATTGATTAGGTCCCTGGCAGATGGTACTGCCTCTTGTTCATTTTTTTGAGGTGATTTTTTCTGTCTTGTCATTTTGTCCAGAGGAGAATAGATGAATGAGAGAACAAAATGCTAACAGGGTAACAACGACCCAGGAAAATATACACTAAACAAATCAGAAGAGACCAGAGCTCCTCCCATTAGCACAGCATGGTGATTGAAGGGAAACTCCCAACTCCTGGCTTCTCCCTTCCAGAAAGTGGTCGCTTTTCTGTTCAGAGAGTTGCTGCTATTCTTTTCTTTGATCTCCTGTTGAATTCGTAGGTGTTCAGAATGGTTTGATCCCTATATGGCTGAATTCCTGGGACCAGATGAAATTTAGGTCTCCTACTCCTCCACCATCTTGCTCCTCCCCACTCAATTCAAATTCTGAAAAGTCAGATATTCTTATTAAAAATATCTGTAGCTACAGGGGCAAACTGGAGGTGATGAGCTGGAGCCTGGGGGCCAGGGAGCAGATTTGGAGCCAAGGGCTGAAGGATGCAGAGGAGATGTTGGACTGAACACTTTGGAGGTAGTGCCCTCAACTTCAAGGCTTTGCTCAGCAGAGCAGTTCTGTGAAGTGGAGAAGTGTTTTTGTGCTTCTCCCAACTTCAAACAATTATACACTTGGTAAAAATTTCAACAGTATGAATTGGTTTGCAATGGATATAAGCCTTTGTCTTTTTTTCTTTCTCAGCTCTATTGAGATATAGTTGACATATAATACTGTGTAAGTTTAAGGTGTACAACACAAGGATTTGATATATATTGCAAGATGAGTAAAAGGTTAAACTCTTCTATTATTTCACATAAGCCTCTGTCTTATGCCAGCACCCCAATCCCATCCCCACCTTTGATAGTTTCCTGTGTCCTTCCAATGTTCAGTCTATGCCCACATGTATCTGTCCACCATCTCTTTGCTCATTCAGTTTTCTTTCTACAACTGAGAATATACATAGAACATTCAGGCATGCAGGTTGACAATATAATTTCCAGATCTTTTCATTTTTTTTTCAGGATACAAATTTTGAGAAATTAATTTGAATTACAAAATCAATAATGGGAAGAAGACTTTTTATTTTTTCTTGCACAAAATGAAACACTATGGAGAAGTTAGGTTCACCTTTGTTGCCCTCCCCCCAAGCCTCATCAATCCCCTGTCTCCCGAGGGGTCTCTAGGGGCATCAATATGTCATATGTCCTTTCAGACTTTTCTGAAATTCTTAGAGTTATATATTTATGTAATTATTATAGTTTAATAGAAATACATCCCCACATATTTAGTCACTTGTTTTTTTCACTCAATATTATGTCTTAGAGCTCCTTTCTGAGTGCGATATAGGATTGCATAAATTATTCATCTCACCCCTTTTTTGGGGACATTTATGAGAAGATTTGTAGTTATGATAGATATTGCTGAACTGCCTTTCAGCATCTCTGTACTGATTTACCTTGCAGCGTGTGTTAGGACTAGTGAGCCCCATTTCCTTCTTTTTGTTAGCTGTATAGTATTCCATCACATGGATGTACCATGATTTATCTAAACATTCCTGTCGATGGACATTTGTAGTTTGGGAGCTTTTGCTATAATAAACATGATGTAGTAAACATCCATGTACACTGATTTTTGCTCACATGTGTAGATGTCTCTCCAGAACAAATTTCTAGAAGTGGTGTTGCTGAATCAAAGACCATTTGAGTTTTCATAATTTAATTAGCTCTTGGCAAATCGACTCCTACAAACGGATTTTCAGAGTGCCAATTTCCTCGCATCCTCACTGACAGTGTGTGTTATGAAACTTTACAACTTTTGCCAACCTGGTAAGTGAATATAATACTTTGTTATTCTAATGAACATCACTTTAAGTATGGGTAAAACTGAGCACTATTTTCACATGTTTATGAACCATGAATATTTCTTTTTCTGCAAAGCATCATTTTGCGTAATTTGTCCTTTTTACCTTGAGTTTTTTTGTTTTTTTCTTACTGATTTATAAGGACTCTTTAAAGAGAATTAATTTCTTTTCTTTTTTGCAAAAATTCTTTCCCAGGATGTCTTTTGACTTTATTTTGGTTTTCATTCATTTCTTTGTAATCACATTTATTAGCTTTTTTTTTTTTTAAGATTTTATTTATTTATTTGACAGAGAGAGACACAGTGAGAGAGGGAACACAAGTAGGGGAGAGGGAAAAGCAGGCTTCCCACTGAGCAGGGAGCCCGATGCTGGACTCCATCCCAGGACCGTGGGATCATGACCTGAGCCGAAGGCAGACGCTTAACTGACTGAGCCACCCAGGCGCTCCTTATTGGCTTTTTTATAGCTTCTGTTTTTTTTTTTTTTTAATGCTTGGAAAAGCCCTTCACACTCTAATGCTAAACTTTAAAACTTGTTTGTTTTCTTCTAATGGATTTATTTATTGAAAAATGTTATTGAACTTAAATTTTATTTAATATATTTATTATTATTTCTTACATTTAATCTTTCTTCCATATTAAATCCATACTGGTATAAGTGCTGAAGTAGGAATCTATTTTTTTCTCCAAATGGCTAATTATTTCAACAGAATTTGATACATAGTTTGTATTTGTCTTAGGATTTTAAATAATAGCAGCTTTACAATAAACTAAATTTGTTCATATATTAGGGCTTATTTCTGGACTCCATTCTGTTCTATTTATATATTCATACATAAGCACTAAGCAGTCTTCATTATCATATTAAAAAACATTTTCATAATTGATAAAGTTGGTTCTATCTCATTACTTTGCATTTACATTTTTTCTTGCATTTTTATTTTTTTCATTTGAACACTATGATTGGATTGGGTAGTTTGAAAAATACTCTTGACAGTTTTAATCTGTTAGTTATTTGGGCATCAGGTGTCAAGGATGAAGTTAACCGTGGCCCTTTACTCATGACTAATTATCATTATTTTTTTGTGCAATACTTACTTATTCCCATTCATTCCAATTCTCTACTTCCAGCACTCCATCAATATGATTCTAGAGCATTCAATCCTTTTATTTGCATAATTTGTTGTTTTGGGTAGATGTATTTTAAAATTCACAGATATGTGTTATATCACAGATCTCCTGCTGGCTCTTACTTTTTTCAGAAACATAGCACTATGACTTTATTAGAAATCCCTGGTTCTGTTATATTTAGGTTATTGCTTTGAACTGTCATATAGAATTTCCCTCTACAATCCCTTAGAGCTGAATATCCAGGAGGCTTCCATCTCATTACTGCAATGAACATCTTGGTGTGCATGTCTTTATCTACCTATCTGAGAATTTCTCTGGGTTCTATGCCCAAGAGCCAGGTTGGTAGGTCGTAAAACACACATTGCCTTTCCTTGACCACACTGATGCCTTTTAGAGTGGTTGCTCATGTTCATACTGTCACCGTCAACGCATGAGGTCTCTCTACCCCATGCCTCAGCTACTTAATCCTCACCATCACCCATCTTGTTAATTCTCCCCTCAAATAGATGTGAGGTAATATCTCATTACTAGATAATTTCCATTTGTCTCATAACCAGCGACTTTGAGCTTCTGTTCATGTTTTAAATCTCTGAGTTTGAGCTCCCATGAATTCTTAGAACATATCCTTTGTCTGCTTATCTCTTGAGTCCTTGTCATCTCTCTTGTTGATTTGCAGGAAGTCCTTGTATATTCAAGATATTGTTCTAGATCCATTTATTTATTGCAGATAATCTTCTGTAAATCTCTCATCTGAATGTTAATTTGGTCCAGGGTGTCTTTTGTTAAACAGAAATCCTTAATTCTGTGCATAGTTTTCCTTTTTTTTTTCTTTCTCTTCCATTTTATGTTTTGGGGGTTTTAAGAATTCCTTCCTACTCATAGGTCACAAAGATGTCTTTCTTCTATGTTATATCTTCTTTTAACTTTATGGTTTTACCTTTCAAGTATAAGAGAAGACTCCATCTTCATGTAGAGTGCATGATAATCCAGTACTTTTTATTTCCACATCATCAGTTGTCTGAACCATCCATTTCTGAGGGATTGTGGGGCCTCCTTTACCAGATGCTATGTTTTCAACTATTCATATGCCTGTCTCTGAGCTCTCTATCCTGTCCCATGGGTCTGTTTTCCTGTTCTTGCAACAGTGCCATGCTGTTATTTTATTTATTTTATTTTAATATTACCTACTTTTATAATAGGTCTTAATATTTGGTAGATGAATTCTCTTTCTTCAATCTTTTATTTTTTAAATTGACATAGCTCTTTTTTCTTTATTATGTTATGTTAATCACCATACATTACATCATTAATTTTTGATGTAGTGTTCCATGATTCATTGTTTGTGTATAACATCCAGTGCTCTATGCAATACGTGCCCTCCTTAATACCTGACATAGCTCTTGAAGTTTATTTTTTTCAAATTGAGTAAGATTACTGAGTTCAAAACAACAACAACAACTAGATTTTTACTGAATTGCCTTGAATATATCAATTAACTTACAAAGAATCTACGCCTTTATAATATTAGGTCATCCCACCTTAGAGTGTGGGTCTTATTTGTTCAAATAACCTGTTAAGTCCAGTATATATTTTTTTTCCTTTTCAACTAATTGTATACTTAAAAAACTTTCTTATGCAAATGTATTAACACTTTTAAGGATACCCTGTGAATGTTATGCTTTGCTCAGAAATGCTTCTAAAAATACTAGGTTAAATTTCCTTCTAGTGACTTTTGTGATTTTGATTTTCTAATGCTTAAATTTTTGGCCCATCTGGAATTTATTTTGTTATAGAAGTGAGGGTCAGAGCAAGGTGGGGAGAGGGTCTCCAGGGGCAGCAGGAGGGCTGGGGGAGTCTTTGATTCGATCCTTGGATAATTGTTGGGGGGCTTCCTTAGGGACGACCTGGCCCAGCTGCCCTTCCTGACCATGTGCATCAAGGAGAGTCTGAGGCTGCACCCCTCGGTTACAGTCATTGCCCGCCGCTGTACCCAGGACGTCAGGCTCCCTGATGGCCGGGTCATCCTTAAAGGTGTCCACAGCATCAGGGGGAGGAGGGTGGTGGTCCTATCCGCTGAGACCTTATCCTGACTGTTTCTCTTCTCCCCCATAGGGAGCATCTGTGTCATCAGCATCTTTGGGATTCATCACAACCCGTCTATCTGGCCGAACCCTGAGGTGCTTCCCTCCCTCTTCTCCACCCGGCCACCCGACCAGGGGGCGGGGTCTTGACCAGGGAAGTCAGACACTCCCCTTCCACTGTATCCACAGCTGTCTTTTCTAGCGTTGTCTGGGTATCTTGAGAAACCCCACCCAGCAGCCCTGCCTCTGTCTGACCCCAGGTATACAATCCCTTCCGCTTCGACCCAGAAATCCCCCAGAAGAGGTCTCCCCTGGCTTTTATTCCCTTCTCCGTGGGACCCAGGTGAGCGCAGCGGGCATCCCAGGTGGGAATGTGGTGGTGAAGGCAGGGATCTGGGACTGAGAACCCAGACATGGCTGTGGGGGCAGGAAAGGGGGGAAACTGAGGATGGCTCTCCTTCTCTCCCCTCTTCCAGAGGTCAGAGGTAACGGTCTGGGGAGTGGAGGTTGGGTGGGTCTAACAAGAGCTCCTCGGTGTGGGCAGAGCCCCTTCCCCCTGTCTGCTGGCCTGAGTTCAGGGCTGGGGTCTGGGCCAAGCTCAGGGGATAGGCAAGCCCACATGGGGGTCCCAGGCATGGGTTAGCCCACTTATGGATCCCTGCAGGCAGGGCTGGGGGTCCCGGGCCAAGTTCTGGGCGCGATGGGACCTGCTGGGTCCCTGGCGAGTCAGAGCCGTCACTTCCGCCCACAGGAACTGCATTGGGCAGACATTCGCCATGACCGAGATGAAGGTGGTCCTGGCGCTCACGCTGCTGCGCTTCCGGGTCCTGCCAGATGAGGAGGAGCCGCGCAGGAAGCCGGAGCTCATCCTGCGCGCAGAGGGTGGACTTCGGCGGCGCGTGGAGCCACTGAGCGCGGGCTCCCGGTGACCTTGCGAGCTGCTGGCTTGGGATCCACCCAGAACCTACACGCCTCGCTTTGTGGATTCCCAGGAATGAAACTTTGCAGTCTCCTCTGCCAGAGCCTCATCGAGAGCCAGCAGGGGTGGGTGAGGCGGGGTGGAGAGGAGGCCCAAGACCCTGAGAGCCTTTCCAGATGACCACAGGCCCCCCATGTTGATTGCTGGTTCTACCAGAGCCCAATCAAGGAGTTTATCCTGTAGGCAATAGGGAGCCTTGGGAGGTGTTTGAGCGAGAGAGGGACCAGGGTTAAGGACTGACTTAAGGGCATGTTTGAGGCTCTGGGTCACAGAGGAGAACCCGTAGTAGCACTACGCTCTGATCAGCCTGACCTCTGTTCCTATCTAATATACCCAAACTTCTCTTACCTCAGGATCCTTCACTATGTCTATAGTTACTATGTTTACTTCAACAAAGCAAATATACTTTATCCTGTGTGATCATTGCAGTCACTGTATTTGTTATATAGTCTGTTGTTTTTGCTGGTTTTCACTGGCAGGGTCGTCGTTCTTGTGTGCCTGGTTATCTTTGCCTGACTACTGGTTATCATATTTGAAATAAGATTTGTAGAATTTGAAGAAGGTAGCTTTCTCTAAGGAGGAGGTCTTGGAGCCTTGCTGATGGAAGATTATGTTAAATGAAGTTCAAGACTTGTGGTGGCCAAGATCAGGAAGGCAGTTTAAATTCTAGTTGAGATCACACTTACAGGCTCCTCCACTCCTCTCACTCTGAGGGGTGTAGCTTTTTGAGGTCTCCACTTATGTAAGGAGGGTCTTCTCACAATTTCTTTCTCGTATCACTATAGGCCTTGATTTTTCTCCCCTGACCATGAAGCCATCAAAACAGCTTCACATTTTCCTGACTTGAGAAAGGCCTCCAGGGCAAATGTGTAATTCATGTTCATTTAGCTCTAGGCTTCTAGTTTCATTTGAGTGGTGTCTTCGTAATTCTTTACTATCTTTTCTGGTCATGTATTCATTTAAGAAATTGGAAAAGTATCGGGACGCCTGGGTGGCTAGTTGGTTGGGCGACTGCCTTCGGCTCAGGTCATGATCCTGGAGTCCCGGGATCGAGTCCCACATCGGGCTCCCTGCTCGGCAGGGAGTCTGCTTCTCCCTCTGCCCCTCCTCCCTCTCATGCTCTCTGTCTCTCATTCTCTCTCTCTCAAATAAATAAATAAAATCAAAAAAAAAAAAAAAGAAAGAAAGAAATTGGAAAAGTATCCAGCTGTGAGAGTTGTTTTTTAAAAATTGAAAGTTTAATCCAAGTAACCTAGCTTGCCATTAGTGGGAACAGGAAGTCTCAGTTGGAATTTTAATGGTCACGATCCAGTTATTACTCCCCTCTTGAATGTATTGAGGGTGAAAATTGCCTTTAAGTGTAGAGATTCCTGGACCACAAAAAAGCTCACATCAGGGCTTGAGGGAGAGGACAGCACATCACGCAGAGACCCTGGAACCTGGGCTAAATGGAGGGAGCTGGTGCACTTTGAGGTTGACTCCCCTGGGGGTGTTCCTTGTATAGGAAGAGGAGTACACATTGGATGCTTTGGTAGTCAACAGGATGGATGATGTCAGAGACTGCTGTGTATCCTGACGTTCCTTTTTGCCTTCCTGTAATCCTTAGGTTTTTGTTAGGTGCATGGCAGGCTGAAATACAGATAGTATTTGAAAGCTTTTCTTGAAACTAGATTCGCTGAATGAGTATGCCCTGTCCCATGTGGAAAAGTTAAAGAGTACCTGGTAATTCTGGAAACTCTCCTGGAGAGAAAGCTGGACATTCTGTCGAGTTTCCCCTTTCTTCTTTTCTGTTTCTTGGGGTGGTGTGGGTAGCTGGAGCTCTCTCTTGGCTTAAGAGGACAAGACCACTCTTTAGGAAAGGTGGGGCAGATAACTAAATGCAGTGAGGGTCCGATGACCCTGATCCAGCGCACCTTGGAGTTGTATTACCAAGATCACAATCCCAGTCTGCTATTTCCTAGCTGTGTGGGTTTGGGAAAATTGTTGATCTCTCTGAGCCTCCGTTCCATTACCATACAGTAATAGCCACCTTATTACACTGATGGGGAGATTGCATAAGCAAGCATGTGCAACATCACTGAGTCAATATCTGGTAAGCATCAGTACTCAGTGAGGGTTAATTTGTTCCCTTCTGTCATCTTTTTGCATCACGTTCTGAAATTTAAAAAGCTAAATTTAGTCACAAAAGTTAAATTTAAGTATTGGTAAATGTGGCAACCTTCTGTTGAAGAAAACTAACATTAGAAGACCCAGTTAGTTGTAAATATCCATAGTTACCTCGGAGAAACTCCAAGGGCCTTTGATGGCAAGCTGGTCTTGAAGCTAGGAACTAAAAAAAAAAAAAAAGATATTTTTCCCCCTCGAGAGGCATGAAACTGCCTTCATTTTTGCCTAAATGTTTCAAGAGGTGGAGATCATGTGCATCTCAATAGTGAGGTGGGGAGTTGAACCGCTTCCTTCAGCACCTGGAACAGTGGCTGCCCCTGGACTCCTTCCTCTCAGGCTGTAGGAGCACCCCCCTGGGGTACAGTGTCTAGGACCTCAAAACCTTTCTGAGGCCCACAGATTGGGGGCCCTGGAGGCTTACAGATTGCAAAATATGAAGGAAACATTGCAACATGAAATGAATAAATATTTAATATATTGTAAGCTGAAAATCACATGTGTTTTTCTTTGCCGAGTTCTTAACTAAAATATTGTTCGTCTTCCCAAAATGATATGTCTTCATAGGAGAAAACACAAAGAAGAAAAAGTAAGAAATAAAAATCATTTTTATATCCATAATTCACACATGTCAAAATAATCACAGTTCATATTTTCTCACATATACATCCAGCTCTTATTTATATATATAATCTTTATACAAGTAAAACAATGTTATTTACATCTAAATGTATTATATTTACATGTAATCATCTGTTTAAAAATGCTGTTTTACTGGCTAATAAGCACATGAAAAAATGCAACATCATTGGTCATCAGGGAAATGCAAAGCAATGCTTCATGTGATACCACTTCATACCCACGAGGATAGCAAGAGTCTGAAAAAGGGAAAATAAGAGGTCTGGTGAAGATGTGGTGTAGTTGGAACACTGACCCATTACTGGTGGGAATGTAAAATGGTGCAGCCCTTGTGCAAAACATTCGGTGTGTCCCCAATAAATTAGACATAGAACTATTATATGAGGCACTGATCCCACGCCTAGGTATATACCCCAAAGAATTGAAAACAGGTGTTCAAACAAAAGCTTGTACACAAGTTCATCGTGGCACTATTCACAACTGTCAAAAGTTGGATATTTGGGAAATAATCCGAATATCCATGATCAGATGAATGGATAAACAAAACGTGGTATATCCATAACAAGGATTTTACTGGATTATAAAAAGTAATGAAGCACTGATACATGTTACAACATGGATGAACTTTGAAAGCATGATACTGAGTGAAATGTCACATATTGTAAAATTCCATTATATGCAATATATGTCCAGGATAGGAAGATCTATAGCTATGGAAAGCAGATTGGTGGTTGCCAAGGCTGAAGGGTGGGAGGGGGAACTGGAGGGTGACTGTACAGGGTAGGAGGTCTCCTTTTTGGGTGATGAAGTGCTCTGGACCTAGTTAGAGGTGGTGGTTGCACAACACTGTGAACGTACTAAATGCATGAAATTGTACACTTTATAATGGTTTACATGGTGAATTTTATGTTATGTGCATTTTACCTCAACAACAAAGGATTCTATTTTAACATATATATTTTTTGTTAATCTGGGTTTTTCATATAATAATATATTGTGAACATCTTTCCATGACATTGAATCATCTTTCCATGACATAAAATCATCATTTTGGAGTCTTTAAAATCCCTAACTGTTAAGTTTCAAGCCACTTTTAATTTTTTTAAATGGCATTATATTAGAAAATAATTTAAAATTTTGTCTCGGGGCGGCACGTGGGTGACTCAGTCGGTTGAGTGTCCTACTCTTGATTTTAGCTCAGGTCATGATCTCAGGGTCGTGGGATCAAGCCCCTGATGGGCTCCCTGCTTAGCGGGGAGTCTGCTTGACATTCTCTCTCTCCTTCTTCCTCCACCCCTCCCCCTACTCATGTGCTCTCTCTAAATAAGTAAATAAATAAAATCTTAAAAAAATAAAATTTTGTCTTGCTTTGCACGAATTCTCTTCATGCACATTGATGGCTTGAGCTATCACTATCAGTTATAAATTGAGTTACTCTCAAATAACTTTTTTCTTTTTTTCTTTTAAAGATTTTATTTATTTATTCGTAAGAGACAGAGACAGAGACAGAGGCAGAGGGAGAAGCAGGCTTCCTGCTGAGCAGGGAGCCCGATGCGGGACTCGATCCCAGGACCCCGGGATCATGACCTGAGCCGAAGGCAGACGCTGAACCATCTGAGCCACCCAGGCGCCCCAAATAACTTTTTTCAAAAAATAATTAATAGACTTTATTGTTAGTACATTTTATTTTTATTTTTTAAAAAATTTATTTATTTTAGAGAGACAGAGTGAGAGAGTGGGGGAGGGGCAGAGGGAAAGAGAAACTCAAGCAGACTCTGCACTGAGTGCAGAGTCCAATATGGGGCTCGATCTCACCACCCAGAGATCAGACCTGAGTGAAACCAAGAGTCAGATGCTTAACTGACTGTGCCACCCTGTTTTATTTATTTATTTTTTAAAGTAGGCTCCACGCCGGGCATGGAGTCCAGTGCGGGGCTTGAACTCAAGACCTTGAGATCAAGACCTGAGCTGAGATCAAGATTTGGATGCTTAACTGACTGAGCCACCCAGGCACCGCTGTACAGTTTTAGTTTTACAGAATAATTGAGCACAATAATATAGTTCCGTATAGTTCCATATACCCCTCCAACCCCAACACCCGATACATAATTTGCCCTCAATCAAATAAATTTTGATATTGAAATTTTATTTATATATAGTAATAGATACACCTACAGTTGAGTAAGATGTGGGTGTAGTTAAACACCTTTCATAGAAAACGAATGGCCTGGCAACACCACACACTGATGTTTTTGGTCCTATTAACAGCAGTACACCACCGAGAAGGGAGAAGGTAATACTTCAGCTCCCCAGGTAAACACTGATTTCATCCTCACACCAGTCCTATGGATTGGAGAGATTAACTCACTTGCTCAAGGTCACTCAGTAAATGATGGAGTGGGGGTGAATTTGATCAGCTTGGCTTCAGAGGGGCATCTTAACCTACAAGGGAAGTGATTTTCAAGGTGTGTCTCAGCCCTTGATGCCTCAGATCACCTGGGAACCACTCCAGCCTCACTACATGAGATTCTTTGACAGTGACTAAATTTTTTTTTATTCTTATGTTAATCCCCATACATTACATCATTAGTTTTAGATAAAGTGTTCCATGATTCATTGTTTGTGCATAACACCCAGTGCTCATATCGTGAGGAATTCTTAATCGCAGGAAACAAACTGAGTGTTGTTGGAGTGGGTGGGAGGGAT
>NW_028010411.1:0-857 GCF_054177405.1 Leptonychotes weddellii | reverse complement strand
TTTTTTTTAAAGATTTTATTTATTTATTTGAGAGAGAGAGAATGAGAGACAGAGAACATGAGAGGGAGGAGGGTCAGAGGGAGAAGCAGACTCCCTGCCGAGCTGGGAGCCCGATGCGGGACTCGATCCCGGGACTCCAGGATCATGACCTGAGCCGAAGGCAGTCGCTTAACCGACTGAGCCACCCAGGCGCCCCATAAATGTTTCTTTTATTTTCAAAATTGTACATATGTATGTATATATATTTGTGTGTATATATGTATTGATACAGGTTCATAATCAATATTTAATGAATAGTTAAAAAAAACAAATGAAAAAACTCCATTGTCTGTCCCGATTGACTTACTCCCTAAGGGTCCCTGACAGCTGAGTTTTCACTGTTTATTATTATCATCAGTGGGCCAAGGATATCAGTATTTCCACTGGCTCTTCTGTCTTATTGCTTGAAATAGGATGCCCTGGCTCTGGCATCTCTCTATCTCTATGCCGGACAGCAGCTCAAGAGAAGAAAATGCTTTGAAAAGAGGTCTTTTTCTTTTTTTTTTTTAAGTTTTATTAAGTAATCTCTACTTTTTTTTTCAAGATAATTCATTTATCTTTTTTTTTATTTTTTTTTAAAGATTTTATTTATTTATTTGAGAGAGAGAGAATGAGAGAGAGCACATGAGAGGGGTTAGCGTCAGAGGGAGAAGCAGACTCCCCGCCGAGCAGGGAACCCGATGCAGGACTCGATCCAGGGACTCCAGGATCATGACCTGAGCCGAAGGCAGTCGCTTAACCAACTGAGCCACCCAGGCGCCCCTCATTTATCTTTTAGAGAGAGAGAGCATGTGCATGTGAGTAGGGGGAGGAGCAAA
>NW_028010410.1:0-857 GCF_054177405.1 Leptonychotes weddellii | reverse complement strand
GGTGGGGGGGGGCCACCTGTATGGTGAGACATGCCTTGAGCTTGGGGTCAGAAGATCTAAGTAGAGGTTTCATCCCCGGTGTTTTCTAGTTGAATGTCCTTGTCGTACTGTCATGATGTCGGTTGGCACGTGGTGGGTCTGCCTGGGAGACCCAGGAGGCCCAGCAGTCTGGCGTGGCTCGGAGGGTGCACGGGGGCCTCACGTGGGTTCTCAGAAATCCAGTCACACTCAGGCCCTGGAAGCTCCCCTGCTCTTCTTTTTTTTTTTTTTTTTTTTTTAAAGATTTTATTTATTTATTTGAGAGAGAGAGAGCACATGAGAGGGGGGAGGGTCAGAGGGAGAAGCAGACTCCCCGCTGAGCAGGGAGCCCGATGCGGGACTCGATCCTGGGTCTCCAAGATCATGACCTGAGCCGAAGGCAGTCGCTTAACCAACTGAGCCACCCAGGCGCCCTCCCCTGCTCTTCTGAGTGGAGGTTTGGGTGATGTCACGTGTCACTGCCTTGAGATTGATGTGAGTTAAGAGATACTTAATCAGGAATTTCTTTGTTCCAGAACTTTCTAGAGTGGCTGAGGCTAACGATTGTTCCGCACATTCAGGATGGGATGGATCAGTTTTTTCTCTTTTCACTTTTCTCCTTGCTTAAAAGCAATTTAGATAGAGCACCTTTTTAATCTAGAGGTTTGTCATAAATGAAGAATATTTTCTCAACTGAAATAGCTTTAATTTAATAAAAATCCTTGGTGGTAACATGTTGTTTCGCTTCTGCTTGCAGGGTGAGGGAGCATGAACGGCCTTGAATGTGCCCCTGGGCTTATTTAGCCATTCGCTTTTCATTAGGAGAAAGAAGACGGCCA
>NW_028010409.1:0-857 GCF_054177405.1 Leptonychotes weddellii | reverse complement strand
AGCACTCCTCTTTCCCAAATACCTCTGGAATCACAGCTCCTCAGGGTCCTCCTGAATCAAGTGGCCATTCTTAGCCTTTTGACTCTGGCCCAGAGCTTAAATATCTCACCACATTGGAACCACAAACTCTTGGAGAAACACGTGGTGTTAATGAGCACCTGCTGCCCTAGGCCTGCCTGTGGTTCTCTATCCTTAAAAACAGGACATGGCTGAATCCATCCCTTTATCACTACACCTGAGTCACTCTGCTCAACTTTGGAACCACAAGTGACATTACATCCCCCCCCCCCTTTTAGAATTGGAAAGATTCTTTCAGAACAAGTAGTTCGATGTTACCCCTAATACCTATGTCCATCTTACAAATGAAGAAGTCTAGGCCCCTAAACGGCTGGTAAAAGGTTGTGATCAAGAACATGGAGGACAGGGGCACCTGGGTGGCACAGTTGGTTGAACGGTCAACTCTTGGTTTCGGCTCAGGTCCTGATCTAAGGGTTGTGAGATCGAGCCCTGTGTCGGCTCAGCACAGAGTCTGCTTGACTCTCTCTCCCCTCTCTCTCCCTCTGCCCCCCGCCAAAAATAAATAAATAAATAAATCTTAAAAAAAAAAAAGAAGAGGAACATGAAGGACAATCAATGACAGATGCTTTTAGTATTTGGTGGTGGAGGTGTTTGAAGCATTCCTTTCTCTCTCATAGGCTAGACTAGCAAAGGACCCACTCGGACAATGGCTTCTCCTTATTAATCCTATTATCAATGGCAAGGCCTGTGCTTTCCTACCCTAATAGCTCAATTGCTCACAAACCTAGCATTGGTGAGAGCACTAGGGTGCCCACCACTGTAGGACTGACTTCCCTGAG
>NW_028010408.1:0-857 GCF_054177405.1 Leptonychotes weddellii | reverse complement strand
AGGACAAACGGCAGCGGGAGGGTGCCTGGTCGTGGGGATCCTACATTGCCGGTGAGTGACAGCCTCGCGTGCTGCGGACGGGGCACAGACTCGCAGACCCATAGCGTTGGTAAAGAACTTTAGGGCAGCCCCCGGGGTGGAAAACCAGACGGGCGGGGTCGCGCGCAGGCGAACCGCAGTCCCCCCGGAAAGAAACCCGTAGCAATGGTCACGCGCACGCGAACTGCAGCCTCCGAGAGGGAAACCCGGTGCGCCGGTCCCGCTGGTGAACTGCAACCCCCCCGGGTGGAAACCCCGAGCAGCGGAGTCGTGCGCCCGCAAACTGCAGTCCCCGGGACAGAACCCCAAGTGGCGGTGCCGCGCGCACACGTGAACTGGGAGCCGCTGGCGGTTTTAGAAGGACAAAGAGCAGAGATGTGCCCCGACCTGGAGGCAGGACTGGGAGCGCTGCAGAGGGACGCACAACCCAGACACTGCAGTTTATAGCAGCACGGACAGAAATGGAGATGGTGTGGCCTGGAGAGCTCACTGAAGAACAGACTGCGGTCTCTGCTCTGAGGCAGAGGGTTGGAAACGGTCTCTTCTGCTCTGACTCGCGCAAGAGATGCAGAAAGCCACCAGGGAAAGGCACCAGAGAACAAAAGCCCCAAAGACTGATTCCCACTGAGCACATTCCCCGCCACAGGGGTGCAGGGCAACTCCGCCCAAAAGGGTTGCCTGAGTAACAGCGTGGCAGGCCCCTCCCGCAGAAGACAGGCTGGGAAAACAAGAGGCCAGCAACCCTAAGGTCCCAAGAAAACAGGTGCATCTTGCTTGGGTTCTGGTCAATAATTTGGACTCTATACATTCCCTCAAAC
>NW_028010407.1:0-857 GCF_054177405.1 Leptonychotes weddellii | reverse complement strand
AAAAAAAAAAAAAAAAAAAAAAGCACAATGCAATACCATTTCACACACACTAGGATGATGATAAATCAAAAAGATAATAACAAGTGTTGGCGTGGATGTGGAGAAATTGGAGCCCACTACGGTCTAAATGTTTACGTCCCTCCAAAATTCATATGTTGGAATCCTCAAGCCCAATGTGATGACATTTGGAGGTGGGGGCCTTTGGTCATGAGGATGGAACCCTTGTGAATGGAATTAGTGTTCTTATAAAGAAATCCAGAGATCCCTTGCCCCTTCCCCCATGTGGAGACACAGCAAGAAGGAACCATCTATGAACCAGGGAGTCCTAACTGAATCTGCTGGCACCTTGATCTTGGACTTCCCGGCCTCCAAAACTGTGAGAAATAAATTTCTGTAGTTTATAAGCTATCCTGTCTGTGGTATTTTGTTCTAGCAGTATGAATGAACTAAGACAGGGTACAATGAACCAAGACTTCATACTCAGTATGAATGAACTAAGAAATACCTCCTCAAAAGTTTAAATATAGGGGCGCCTGGGTACCTCGGTCAGTTAAATGTCTGCCTTCGGCTCATGATCCCAGGGTCCTGGGATCGAGCCCCACATTAGGCTCCCTGCTCAGAGGAGATCTTGCGTCTACCTCTCCCCTCTGCTCATACTCTCCCGCTCTCTCAAATAATAAATTTTTAAAAATCTTAAAAAAAAAAAAGTTTAAACATATGACCCAGCAATCCCAACCTAAGAGAAATGAAAACATATGTCCAAATGTCCAAAAGCTTGTGCATGGAGGTTCATAGCAACATTATTCATAAGAGCCTAACAATGGAAACTTAAATTTCCATCAACTGATGAATGGATT
>NW_028010406.1:0-857 GCF_054177405.1 Leptonychotes weddellii | reverse complement strand
GGAGCCGGGGAAAGCCCGCCGAATGCTGGCTTACTACAGGGTCAGGCCTGCGCCACTTATCTCTTAGCAGGCACAAGAGTGATCATTTTCTTAGCATTAAGGATAAGATTTTCTGAAGAATACTGCCTCATGAAAAAATGCAGGGAACAGATATATGTGTAGAAAACTCTGGTAGAACGTGAGTCAAAATTTATAGCCACTGGGTTTTGGTACTAACCTAGGGGGATAATGAAAAATAATTGAAAAATAAGCAGTTGATTCCTTAGCCTATTTATTTTGGATTACCTTTCAAGCCTTAAAGATTCTCATTTCTTTCTATATTACAATTTCAATTGTAATAATTTTCTTAAGTAAAAATAACTTTATATTTTGGGAATATATTAATAAAATATATGTGCATTTGCATTTCCCTAATGATTAGTGATGTTGACCATCTAATACACAATATTTTAAAGCTTTTGATTTATATTGCCAGTCTCTCTCCAGAAATATTTTACCAATTAAAGCTCTAAGCATAGTGCCTCATTCGACCTCTCCAACATCTACCGGTAATATTTACCATATAACTTTTGAATAACACTGATCACATACAAGGAAAATGTTGCTGTAACCTCTTTGATTATAGTTATCAGGTGCTACATTTCTTCAATATTATACATGGATTTAGCAGGCTTGGCACTAAAAATATACTTAGTGAATTGAAAGCTACATTTTCAAACATATAATTGATTTTTAGAAAGATTACGTGAGATTAAATACCTGATTTGATTCTTTTATATCTATGTTTTCTTTGCCTCTCCTAAACTCTGCCACTTCTAATTCCCAAGTATTTCATATGGCCTCCCATCTCCCTACAG
>NW_028010405.1:0-857 GCF_054177405.1 Leptonychotes weddellii | reverse complement strand
AATTAAACAACACACTTCTATATAATCAAAGGGTCAAAGATATCAAAATGGAAATCAGAAAATACTTTGAGATTAATAGAAATGAAGACAGAGCCTACCAAAACCTAGAGGGTCCTACTAAAGCAGTGCTGAGAGGGAAATATATAGCTATAAATTATATGAAAAAGAAACATCTCCAATCAATTACATAAACTTCCACAATAAGTCAAAGAAGAAAGAGGAGCAAACTAAACCAAACGCAAGCAAAAGGAAGGCAAAAATAAAGATTAGAGTGGAAATTAATGAAATAGAGAAAAGAGAATAAAGTAACAATGTAGGGAGTTATCTAAATCAAATGTGATCCTTTGATAATCAACCAAACTGACAAATCTTTAACTAGACTCATTAAGAAAAAAAGAAAAAGACAGAGAAATGACCCAAATTACTGGGATCAGCAATGAAAGAGGGGATATTAGGACTGACCACACAGAAATAAAGAGATTATGAGATTACGATGAACAATTACATGCCAAAAAATTAACTTACTTGCATAAAATAGCCAAAAATGCCGAAAGACACAAACGACTAAAGCTGCCTCAAGAATTGGAATATACCTATACCATACACCATCTGAATATGACTATAATAAGGTAGAAGATAGAGTCACTTGTCAAAAACTATTCCACATAAAAGCCCAGTTCCAAATGGCTTCATTTGTGAATTATACCAAATGCTGAAAGAAGTAATAACAATTCTTTACAGACCCTTCCAAAAAGGAGAGGAGGGAGCCCAACTCACTCCACCAGGCTAGCATTATTCAGATACCAAAACCAGACAAAGATATCATAAGACAAGAAAACTACAGACCGGTATCTCTT
>NW_028010404.1:0-857 GCF_054177405.1 Leptonychotes weddellii | reverse complement strand
AATATGAATTCTAATCTGATTGAGTCTAATGTCATGGAGATTGACATGAAGCACAAATTTTTCAAGTAGATCTATAGCTATGGTAGAGAGAGGCCACCATTACCATAATCAATGTTACTTCTCACAAAACTAATGCTTGGTTATGGAAGTGAAAAAATTAACAATGGTAAATCCATTCATTCATTCACTCATTTTTTTTGTGTGTGTGTGTGTCCCAACTTTTCTAATGTAGTTTTTTTTTTATTGTGTCATGTTACTCACCATACATTACATCATTAGTTTTTGATGTAGTGTTCCATGATTCATTGTTTGCGTATAACACCCAGTGCTCCCTGAAGTACGTGCCCTCTTTATACCCATCACCAGGCTAACCCATCCCCCCATGCCCCTCCCCTCTAAAACCCTCACTTTGTTTCTCACAGTCCATAGTCTCTCATGGTTCATCTCCCCCTCTGATTTCCCCCCTTCATTTTTCCCTTCCTGCTATCTTCTTCTTCTTTTTTTTAACATATAATGCATTATTTGTTTCAGAGGTACAGATCTGTGATTCAACAGTCTAACACAATTCAAAGCGCTCACCATAGCACATACCCTCCCCAATGTCCATCACCCAGCCACCCCATCTCTCCCACCCCCCACCACTCAAGCAACCCTCAGTTTGTTTCCTGAGATTAAGAATTGCTCATATCAGTGAGGTCATATGATACATGTCTTTCTCTGATTGACTTATTTTGCTCAGCATAATACTCTCCAGTTCCATCCACGTCGTTGCAAATGACAAGATTTCATTCCTTTTGCTGGCTGCATAATATTCCATTATATATATATATATATATATATATATATATATATATATA
>NW_028010403.1:0-858 GCF_054177405.1 Leptonychotes weddellii | reverse complement strand
CCCTGAAGAGACCAAATGAATTAAATGGTGGGAACTTTCCACTACACCTACCAACCTCTGGGAAGTGGAAGAGGGGCTATAGACTAAGCTTTATTAAAACTCTTAAACAAGGGGCACCTGGGTGGCTCAGTCAGTTAAGCATCTGCCTTCAGCTCAGGTCATGATCTCAGGGTCTTGGGATGGATCTCCCCTCCCCCCATCACATCATCACATAGGGCTCCCTGCTCAGTGGGGAGTCTGCTTCTCCCTCTCCCTCTGCTCCTCGCCCTGCTCATGCTCTCTCTCTCTCTCAAATAAATTAATAAAATTTTAGAACAACAACAACAATAAAAACCCTTAAACAAGATTTTGTGAGCTCCAGCTTGGTGAACACACCCATAGGCTGGGAGGGTGGCTTCCCTGAATTCCATGGTGACAGAAGCCCCTGTGCTCAGGACGCTTCCAGATTTTGCCCTCTGTGTGGCTTCATCTGTCTGTTCGCCTGTATCTTTTATACCCTTTATAATAAACTGATCAACAATAGTAAATGTTTGTCTGGATTCGTGAGCTGCTCTAGCAAATTAATTGCACCTGAGGAGGGCTTTCTGGGAACCTCCAAATTATAACTAATTGATCAGAAGCACAGATAAAAACATGGACTAACCAGGAAACGACAGATGTTGGCGGGGATGCGGAGAGAGGGAAACCCTCCTACACTGTTGGTGGGAATGCAAGCTGGTGCAGCCACTCTGAAAGGTTCCTCAAAAAGTTGAAAATAGAGCTACCATATGATCCAGCAATTGCACTACTGGGTCTTTACCCCAAAGATACAAATGTAGGGATCCGAAGGGGTACGTGCACCCTGATGTTTATAGCAGC
>NW_028010402.1:0-858 GCF_054177405.1 Leptonychotes weddellii | reverse complement strand
ATTCCCGTCCAAAATCTGCAGTTTAAGAAAGAGGATAATGAGGTGGAATCTGGGCACGGTGTGTGTAAAACGATTCCGAGGGCTCTATGGGGAGATTTTTACAGGTAATTGAAAAAGCAGTTGAAGATTCATTCCTTCATTTCCTCAATCATATAGTAAACATGTCTGGAGTACAAACGAGGTTTCAAAAATAAGCAGTTACCAGATATTTGGAGGAACAAATTACCACTCAGCGTTCTAGCTGGTGGTACCAAAGTGGAGAGCTCTGTCTAGCTCTACCCACGTGAGACCTCGCTCCTCACTCCCGCTCCACACCCAAAGGACAGAGCCTGGGTTGACATCACTCTGGAAATGGATCCTGGGTCTGAGATTCACCAGGACCAGTCCTTTCAGAGACACCAGGAAGGGCTGTGAAAGAAAGAGACATCCATTATGCATTCTCTGGGAAACTCTCTAGAATATTCTCACCCTCATCTGGCAGAGTCTTAGGGATGGGCTGACAAGATGATGCACGTCAGACAGGAAAGAGATGAGTTCAGATGCTGAGGGCTGGGACGCCTGGGTGGCTCAGTAGGTTAAGCATCTGATTCTTGATTTGGGCTCAGGTCATAATCTCAGGGTCGTGGGATGGAGCCTTGTGTCGGGCTCTGAACTGGGCGTGGAGTCTACCTGGGATTCTGCCCCTCTCCCTTTCTTCCCTCCACCCCTACTCACATGCATGGGCACCCTTTCTCTCTAGGAAAAATGAAAAGCTGAAGACTAATTGGCTTGGGATAAACTCTGACTGGAAGAGACCCATGCAGAATGTCATAACCCCGAGAAATGGAAAAAGCTTCTCAGACTTCACGAAGAGCCACA
>NW_028010401.1:0-11779 GCF_054177405.1 Leptonychotes weddellii | reverse complement strand
CTTGTTTCTTGGGTTTTTGATTTTAGTCATTCTGACAGGTGTGCAGTGGTGTCTCATTGTAGTTTTGATTTGCATTTCCCTGATGATGAGTGATGTTGAGCATCCTCTTATGTGCCTGTTGACCATCTGTATGTTTTCTTTGGAAAAATGTCTGTTCATGTCTTCTGATCATTTTTCAACTGGGTTGTGTTTTGGGTGTTGAGTTCTATCAGTTCTTTATATTTGTATACTAACCCTTTATCAGATATGTCATTTGCAAATATCTTCTCCTATTCATAGGTTGCCTTTTCATTTTGTGGACTGATTCCTTCACTGTGCAAAAGCTTTTGATTTTGATGTAGTCCCAATAGTTTATTTTTGCTTTTATTGCTCTTGCCTCAGGAGACATAATTAGAGAAAAAACAAACAAACAAAAAAAAAACCAACAAACCACTGCTACAGCCAATATCAGAGAGATTACTGCTTGTGCTCTCTTCAAGTATTTTTATGATTTCAGGTGTCACATTTAGGTCTTAAACCCATTTTTGAGTTTGTTTTTAAAGAAAGTGGTCCAGTTTCATTCTTTTGCATGTAGCTGTCCAGATCTCCAAACACCATTTGTTGAAAAGACTGCTTTTTCTCCATTGGATATTCTTTCCTGCTTTGTCAAAGATTAATTGACCATATAGTTATGGATTTATTTCTGGGGTTTTCTGTTCTATTCCACTGATCTATATTTGTTTTTTTGCCAGTACCATACTGTTTTGATGACTACAGCTTTGTAATATAACTTGAAAACTGGAATTGTGATACTTCCAATTTGTTTTTCAATATTGCTTTGGCTATTCGAGGTCTTCAGTGGTTCCATACAAATTTTAGGATTGTTTGTTCTAGTTCTGTGAAAAATGTTGGTATTTTAATAGGCATTGCATTAAATCTGTAGATTGCCTGGGGTAGTATAGACATTTTAACAATATGTGTTTTTCCCATCCATGAGCATGCAACGTCTTTCCATTTCTTCTGTCTTAACACAATTTCTGTCATCAATGTTTTATAGTTGTTAGAGTACAGGTCTTTCAAAATTTGGTCTCTGTTTTTAAAAAGGTTTTCGTTATCTATCTTGCCTCCACCTCTCCGAAGATGTGAAATACCTAGTAAAGACCCAGTCTTAGTTCCCATAACTAAGAGTGACAGGCAAGGAATTCTCTGAAATGTTTCAAAGTTAATTGTTCAAAAGTTAACCACAATGAATTATCACCTTACACCTGTCAGAATGGCTAGAATCAAAAACACAAAAAACAAATGTTGAGGATGTAGAGAAAAAGGAACCCTTGTGCACTGGTGATGGGGATAGAAAATGGTGTGAAAAACAGTATGGAGTTGCCTTGAAATATTAAAAATAGAAATACCGTATGATCCAGTAATTCCATTACTGGTTACTTACTTTCCCAAAGAAAATGAAAACACTAATTTGAAAAGATATATGCACCCCCATGTTTACTGCAGCATTATTTACAACAGCCAATATATGGAAACAACCCAAGTGTCCATCAACAGATGTATCTCTTACAAACACACACACACACATATACACACAGAGCAATGTTACTCAGCCATAAAAAAGAATATGATCTTGCCATTTGCAACAATGTAGATGTACCTAGAGAATATGCTAAGTGAAATAATCAGAGAAAGACAAATACTATATGATTTCACTTATATGTAGAATCTAGAAAGCAGAACAAATGAACAAACAAAAAGCAGAAACAGACCCAGAAATAGAGAGAATTCTGTATTGCCAGAAGGGAAGGGGGTGGGGGACGGACGAAATGAGTGAAGGGGAATGGGAGGTTCAGGATTCCAGTTATAGTAAGTCACAGGGATACAAGTACAGCATAGGGAATATAGTCAATGGTATTGTAATAGCATTATGCAGTAACAGATAGTAGCTACACTTGTGGTAAGCATGTGTAACATATAGAGTTGTTCAAGCACTACCTTGTATACCTGAAACTAACATAACATCTTGTGTCAACTATGCTTCAATTAAAATAAATAAATAAATATATAAATGTTAAAGAACAAATTCATGTTATTAGTGGGAATACTATTCCCAGATTAAAAGATTAAAAATTATAAGGTTCAAATTTTTTCCTTCACAGGTCCTGCCTTATTTAGGTCTACATAAACGAGCAAGACCTTAAAAACCTTCATAGGCACTCAGATACCCAAGAAGAGAGACTGCTATAAAAACAGAGTCCGGGTGGCTGTGCCTCTATTTCCCTATACACTGCCTAATATTTTCTTTCTGTGAGTTCCCACACCTATTATCACTCTTCTGCAGGGCTCAGTGGTACTCTCCAGCCTTTAAGTCTTTAGTCTATGAAAGCACAGACTCCCAAAACAAGGATAGGCTCAAATGTCCAAGAGTAGGAGCCATTTCCTGCTCCTGGAGAACAAGCGAAATGGAGTTTCAGTCATCCATGTAGTCATCTCAACGTAGACATGTTACCAACTACCCAAATAAAACTCCTGTTACTGACTGGACAGCCAGTCATACCCCACCAAACCCTACATGTACATGGGCAGGGCATCAGAGAATTAAGAAAAGAGGTGGAGTGAGGAGACCGCTACCTTGGGCCATACATCTATGTTGTGCAGAATCTCCATTCCGCCTATTACTCAAGAGGATCTAAGCCACTCTCTGTAAGTTGGGGTGGAAGTAGATGATACCACATTCTTATACGCTGTAAAAAGATTCTTCCCAGTGGCTCAAATGATTTTAATATCTCTCAACAGAAAACCTGAAGTATGCTAGTTCATTCAATTAAACCAACAAACAAAAAAGCTGCTCAAGATTCTCTTCAACCCTCTATTTTAATATGCCTTTCTAAACAACTCCCAATATCCTGTGTCCTTCATTCCTTTGTGTGTGTGTGTGTGTATCCTTCATTCCTATAATTCATCTTTATCTAACTTATCATAAACCCCGATATTCTGACATCTTTTCTAAAACTATCCAACCCAGTGTTATTCTTCTTGAAACTTGGCCTCTCCTGCTAATTCCTTCCTTACCCCCGTTCACTGTGTTCACAGGAGCCCCTCCCCATCTTTCAATTATTAAAACATTTACCTACAAGATGAGAAAAAAGGAAAAAACCTGAATTTAAATCTCATTTCTGTCACTTATCATATCCAAATAAGTCACTTTTAATCTCTTTTGAGTTTCAAATTCTCCATTTAAACAACCACTTGGTGAGGATGTTGAACATAGGTTGCAGTACCAGAGGGTATTTTGATTAATTCATCTCTAAGATTCCTTAAGATCCTGAAATTCTATGTGCTTTTGATTTTGTCTATAGAAAAACAGAGACTATTTAGCTGGCAGAAATGGAAACAATTAATGGACTAAAAGAAACACCAAGAAAAGCAGAGAACAAAGTAAAAAAAAAAATCAAGAAAAGATTATAGAAAAGTCATGGAGAAAAAGAAAAAGGTCTACAAAAAAAAAGAAGCAGCTTCAAAGAACTAGTCAAGGGTACTAGCCTAGGGAAAACTAGACTGGGAAGTCAGTAAGTAGAGAATCATTTAGAAATATCCTCTAAATAGATGATAAATTTAATTAATGCAACATGGTCTACACCTAGATTACATATCCTTCACTTCTGGAAAAATCATTCATCTCAAGGAGACCAGACATCACTATATCTAAGAATCTGCCTGATTAGGTCTTGCTTATGTAAAAGCTATGTACTGTGGCCATCGGTAACTGAGATCCACCCAAAAATCTTTGACAGTAAAAACAACAGACTAGTTACCACTGCAGTAATCACCTCTAGTTATCACTAGTTGTCAAATATATTAGGACAAATGCTTGAACTAACCTGGTTTCTTAAGAAAACTCTAAATCAGGATTAACACATAACTAAATTTGACTGAGTTGATCTGACTAGGATCTGTATCTTAATCCCAGTGCTGCTGAGGGACAAAAGAATGGAGATGGGAGTCACACAGGCTGACAGTCAAATCATGGGTCTGCTACTCATTAACTATGCAATCACAGGTCAATTAATCAACCTCCCTGCACCACAGCTGACTAATAAAAAATAGGCTATAATAGCAGAGCTACTTTGTGAAGCTATTGTAATGACTATATAAGTAATAAGTGTCAAGTACATAATAGTGTCTAGCCCAGAGCAGAACTCAACAAATGCTTTTCTCTACATTCCCTTAGTTAACACATAATTTGAAAGACTCCATAAAAATCCTACCTGCTTAAAGACTCTTCTTCAGAATTCTTATCTGCCACTAAAGAAAAAAGCAAAATACATTTTATTTTTATTTTTTTTTAAGATTTTATTTATTTTTATTTGAGAGAGAGAGAATGAGAGAGAGCATGAGAGGGAGGAGGGTCAGAGGGAGAAGCAGACTCCCTGCCGAGCAGAAAGCCCGATGCGGGACTCAATCCCGGGACTCCAGGATCATGACCTGAGCCGAAGGCAGTCGCTTAACCAACTGAGCCACCCAGGCATCCGCAAAATACATTTTAAATCAACAATAGAAAAATACAGAATATTTTTTTTTAAAGATTTTATTTATTTATTTGAGAGAGAGAATGAGAGAGATAGAGAGCACAGAGAGGGGGGAGGGTCAGAGGGAGAAGCAGACTCCCTGCTGAGCAGGGAGCCCGATGTGGGACTCGATCCCGGGACTCCAGGATCATGACCTGAGCTGAAGGCAATCGCTTAACCAACTGAGCCACCCAGGCGCCCGAAAAACACAGAATATTAAAAGTATAAGACTGATGATTTGTTAAAAAGTATTCCTTCAAGATCACACCTGGAAACCACACTGGAATATGTATTAATTATATTATTGGTAGGCAGTTAATGCATTAAGAAATCTTACTTTCTCCTCTACATTTACCAAATGCAAGAAAAGAATGGTATTTATCAGAATTTGATACCTCCAAGTGAATGTTTATAATGACCATAATTGTAACCAAACCCTATGAGACTGACAGAAAACGGTATCATTAGCAGAATCATTATCATAGACCGACAATGTCAAACCTAAATAACATGATTCTTCTGGACTTCCACTACTAGGAGCAGTTAAAAGAGACTGTATTTATTTTGCTGTAACACAACAGAACTTCTCCAGCTCTTCAGCAGAGACTGTTAAGTTTAGGATGAAACATCTCATCACAAACTTTGGTCTATAGCCACTGTACTTTGCAGCATGGCAAAACATAGCGAACAGACTCTCTCTGGCCTTATTTCCAATTGCAGGTAAGTATGAAAGATTTTAGTGATTTTAGTGATTCTGGTTTTATAAAGTATAACCTCTTGAGACTATCTACTTTCATTGCTAGAGAGTCTATCTGGACCCACCTCTTAGACCAGAATGGTACCAATGGTTAGTGCTAGGTAGTAGTACATGATGTCATTGTTCTCAACCCTCCCCATTATGTGACAAATGTCTATAGAAATCACACTTTTTCAGTCTGTAAGGCATATGTCATCAGATCCTACACTGATGAACACAAAACAAAACAAAGGACAAAGAATATCTTGAATCACTACATTCAATTACCTTGGAATTTTAATTTTTTAAACATTCAAGAAGAGCGGCGCCTGGGTGGCTCAGTCGGTTAAGCGGTTAAGCATCTGCCTTCAGCTCAGGTCATGATCTCAGGGTCCTGAGATCGAGCCCCACATCGGGCTCCCAGCTCACTGGGGGTGTCTGCATCTCCCTCTCCCTCTGCCCCTCCCCCTTCTCGAGTTCTCTCTCTCTCTCTCTCAAATAAATAAAATCTTTAAAAAAATAAAATAAAATAAAAATAAATAAAAAAATAAACATTCAAGAAGATATCCACTGTATGATTGCAACTATATGACATTCTGGAAAAAGCAAAACTTTTCAAGTTAGGAGTTAAGGGTTGCGGCAAAGGGAGGGATGAATAGGCACAGCACAGAGGACTTTTAAGGCAGTGAAACTATTCCATGTCATTATACATTTGTTAAAACCAATAGAATGTACAACACCAAGACTGCACCAAAATGTAAATTATGGACTTTGGATGATAAAGATGAGTTAATGTAAATAAAACAATGTATCCCTGTGGTACAGGATGTTGACAACAGGGGAGGCTATGCATGTATGGGAACATGGGGTAAATGGAAACTCTCTGTACTTTCTGCTATATTTTGCTGTTAACTTGAAAATGTTCTAAAAAGTAAGGTCTATTTATCGTGAAGGAAAAAAAACGTATCCATTAAGCCTGCTATCACCATGTATTAAAGTAAGATACAGCCACCGTGAAAATTAAGATAAAGACCGAAGTAACAGAATACAGGTATTATCCACCAAATTGAAGTATATGAAAATACATAAAGCAAATAATTTTAATTGCATACTTAGGCAAGAAAATAACTGACAATTACATAATCGAATCTTATAAACAGGGATTCACTATCATATGAAACAAAACTGGATTATCTATATAATTAAGAATTTTTATTCTAATTTTAAATCAGAAATCATTGTTTAATCTAAGAATCATAATGAAAGTTTAATAAGGTAAAAAAAACAGATAATAATTACCTAATATTGCCCCAGTAATTTATGTACAAATACCTGTTAAATATTCACCAAAAGTCAAAAAAGTAACCAGCACTTCATTTAATACAGATCATGCTACTGAAACCAGTACCATGTGATACCATCATATTTCTTGCTGTTAAAATAAAATCTTAAAACAACAGCAAAAATTAAGTCCGGGCTATAATTCCTATGCAAAAAAGATTCCATAGAGCAGGCCAAAGACTGCAACCATTAGATCCCACTTGAATGGCTGGCCCTTGGTTGGTATCCGGGAACTTGGATTTTGGGAGGGTTCCCACCATTCCATAGCTGGTAAGAGTGGCTGTGCCTAAGTGTTGGTACAAACCAGGTGTCTTATCCTGTGTACTTGATTTCCTTCAGGGAACCTGGAATTTTGGTATACACTAGGGAGAAGATGCCTACATGATTATCATTTCAAGAAAACTTCAGGCACTGAGTCTCTACAAGATTCTTGTACTGGCAGACAACATTTCATATGTGTTGTCATAATTTGATGCTGGAGGAATTAAGCACATAACTTGATGCTGGAGGAATTAAGCACAGCCATAGGCAGAGGATTCTTAGAAGCCTGCACTTGGTTTCCTCTAGACTTCACTCCATGCACCTTTCCTCTGTGCTGATTTTGCTTTGTATCCTTTCACCGTAATAAACCAAAGGCATGAGTACAAATATACTAAGACCTGTGAGTTCTTCTAGTGAATAACCAAATCTGGGTGTCATTCTGGGAATCTCTAATACAACTGCATTATATGAAATTTTTATGATTTGGGTTGATATTTTATACATGATTACAGTCAGACGGTTATTTCACAGAACACCTTTACTTGAATCTGGTTT
Source organism: Leptonychotes weddellii (assembly GCF_054177405.1). Classification (NCBI taxonomy): domain Eukaryota; kingdom Metazoa; phylum Chordata; class Mammalia; order Carnivora; family Phocidae; genus Leptonychotes; species Leptonychotes weddellii. The sequence goes on along the minus strand of NW_028010401.1, from coordinate 4,336 downwards.
TCTTAGTATCTGCCTTGGAGATTCCTGTTTTTCTATACCCATCTGAATAAAGGCATAAAAAGAAGAGATGACATAATGATCGGAAAATAATGTCAAACAAGCAACAATCTTATTTTAATCAGGAAAAAATAAGAGAATCCTGATGATTACCAAAATGTTCTACAGTATAAAATTTCCTATAAAAAAAATGAAAAGATCACATAAATTTTCTCCAACTAAATAGGGATTAATTCAGGGCGCATGGGTGGCTCAGTGGTTAAGCGTTTGACTTCAGCTCGGGTCATGGTCCCAGGGTCCTGGGATTGAGCCCCACATCGGGCTCCCTGCTCAGCGGGAAGCTTGCTTCTCCCTCTCCCATTCCCCCTAGTTGTGTTCCCTCTCTCGCTGTGTCTCTCTCTGTCAGATAAATAAAAAAAAAATCTTAAAGAAAATAAATACATAAATAAATAGGGCTTAATACCATTTTTATGGTAGTTATGAATCAATAAGGTAACTGGGATAATTATAGAAAAATATGTAACTATCATACACAGTTTAACAACACACTATTGATTATAGAGTTTTGTTTCCAGTCTTTTCCTTAATTTCTTACAGAATTAAAAGCATAGTTCACCTATTAAAGGCAGTTGTCGACAAACTAGTCAAAAAGCCAAAAATAGGATGCCTGGGTGGCTCAGTCGTTAAGCGTCTGCCTTCGGCTGAGGTCATGATCCCAGGATCCTGGGATCGAGTCCCACATCGGGCTCCCTGCTCCGCGGGAAGCCTGCTTCTCCCTCTCCCACTCCTCCTGCTTGTGTTCCTGCTCTTGCTATCTCTCTGTGTGTCAAGTAGATAAATAAAATCTTAAAAAAAAAAAAAAGGCCAAAAATACTCCATCCAAAATATGAGTTATCCGCTCCACCCTGAAAATAGTGGATTTGATCACTAAAGATCAATAGGGCTCATCTGGGGGAAAACAAAGTGAGTTATCTTATATACATAGATGGTTAAAAACTTGATAATCTAATTGGCCACATATTCTTGTTAAGTCACAGTTTACCAATTTCTGGAAAAAAATATAAAAGCATGTCACATTAAAAGTGTATCAGATAAAAATTTCTGACAATCCAGAAAATGCTTTCAGTCTTGGCAGACCATCATCACTAACTTTGTCACTGTGATACAGATACAAAGAAATTTAGCACAAGAAACTAATAAAATATGAGATACACTTTAGATTAGGTAGCCCATTACCTTAGAAGGAAATACACATATATGTCAAACATACATATGGTAGAAATGTGTTCTAATAGTGTTGGATTCCAAGACAATTTTCCTTAGCGCTTTCTTTAGAGATGAAATTCAGAAAGAAGCAGTAGAAGTGGAGATATTAGAAGAAGGCAAATGAAAAGAGGATCAAGAGAGACAGCACTAACCAAAATAGTCAGGTATTGACTGTTTTTACTGACACAGAATTCCTAAACTAGTGAGACTAGTATATTCAGTGTATCACCTTATATTTTCTCCTCGGTATTATACTAGTTTTCTCAATAAAATATTTAAAAGAGGTCAAAAGGCTCCAAACTGCAGGTCTGTAAACTATTTCTGATCAAAATTTAAAACTCTCAAAATACAGCTGCATCATGATTCCATATCAGAGATAGGGCCTGACAGTGGCTTCCTGCCTGTTGCTGTTTTTGTTTTCGTATTCATCCAGAAGAGTGTATCAAGGACTTGAGGAAAAACTCAAGTATCTCCACCAGAAACAGGTAAGAAAGACAACACTTTTCCTCACACTTGACTCTTAGGTTTTGACAATTATGGAAAAATGTTGGCAAGTCTACTCACCAGGCTAGACCATTTTCCCTTGACCCTGTCCGGGTAGATACTGCAGTTACAAAAAAGTTACGTAGGACCTTACTTGATGTGTTATTTTTCCATATTTGGATGTAGAAAGTACCAATCATGTAAATAATAGATCATACAAATCAAAAATTCTTTTGAAAAGGTTACCACCAAAGAGCTTTTAAAAGTTAAATCCAACTTTCTTTTCAGTAATTTCTTTCTTTTCAGTAATACGCCTCCTTGAAATATTTTTTTAATTTTTTCACCATCACTTCCTCTAATTCCTCTCTTACGTTTCCCCAGTCACTCCTCAGTCTTCTCTACCAACTCCTACTCCTCCATCCACCCTTATATTTTGGTATTCCCAGGGTTTGTTCACTGGCCTCCTTCTCATTCTATATGTTTCTCCACCATGGACAAGCTCAATCTTTGTCCAAGCTATCACTTTGCTTCATAATTCTAATCAGATTATTTCAAATCTGCACCTCCAACCTTGAAGCTCTACCCCCAGCTAGAAACTCCTAGTATTCAATTATCCAATTACTGAAAATATACTACATGGACATTCCATCAAATTCAACATATACAGAAAAAAACCTGGTCTTTCCTACTCCCACCGCTCTCCTCTCTTCATCTGATAAAGTCCTACTCATTCTTCATGTCCAATTTAAATGCTAGCGTTCAACCTGGAAACATATGAATCTTCTTAGATTTCCTCTCTCCCCTAACTTTATACATTCAATAATCACGAAATCATATTAACTATACTTCTTTTCTGTCTCTGCTTTATATTTCCCCTGCCACTGCCCTACTCAAACATGAGCTCTTAACTGATGACTTCCAGAGGGGAAAAAAAAGCCACCAACTATTATTGTTATTTCTTAAATTAACAAAAAATTTTTAAGCAAAATGAATGAGAAAGGGGGCACGTGGGTGGCTCAGTCAGTTAAGCATCTGCCTTCAGCTCAGGTCATGGTCTCAGGGTCCTGGGATCAAGCCCCACATCGGGCTCCCTTTTCAGCGGGGAGTTTGCTTCTCCCTCTCCCTCTGCCCCTGCCCCTCTGCCCCACTGTGCTCCCTATCTCTCTCTCTCTCTCTCAAATAAATAAAATCTTTAAAAAAAATTGTTTAAATTTTAAAAAATGAGAAAGACATAAGGCAAACTAGTCAAAAAGCCAAAAATTGAAATTGAAATTGAAATTTCAACATTTTAAAAGAACAACATTTTAAATTGAATAAACTGAGCCTCCCGACTTTTTCAGTATAGAAGGGTGAAAATTTCATAATGGACTGATACTAGGCTAAGGAAATATAAGCTTCCTTTGTCTTCCAGTCTCTTTACATGGTTTCCTTCAATATATCCTCCACATGAGGGGCCAGCAAACTATGGCCACAGGCCAAGTCCGACCTGCCATCTGGTTCTGTAAATAAAGTTTTATTGGAGCACAGTCACATCTATTCACCTATATATTGCTATGGCTGCTTTCACCCTACAATGGTAATTGTAATTGAGAAACCACATGGCCTAAAATAGTCACGATCTGGCCCTTGAAAGAAAAAGCTTGGTGATCCCTATTTTATGCCATAACCAGAGGGCCCTAATTCAAATCTAATCTTATTACCCTTCTGCTTCAAATTCTCCAATGAATCCCTGCATCAAATACTGCTGGCTCCCTCCCCAATAGCCATTCCGTAATTCTTCATTCTTGTTGGAGAACTACAACTTTATTTGGATATTTGTTGTCCCCATACAGAAAGAAGGTGGCCTCACCCCAGCTTCAAAAGGAGAAATGATTATTCTAAGCTATTCACAGTACCTGATTTACCAGTGACTGGTTTAGGAACACGCATGCGATACACCCTAGCCTCGAAAATGTTAGAGGAAATTCACTGCAAGCCTCTGAGTTTTCTTCTTATTTAAAAGAAACATATAGGGGGGACCTCGGTGGCTCAGTCGTTAAGCGTCTTGCCTTCAGCTCAGGTCACGATCCCAGGGTGCTGGGACTGAGCCCCGCATCAGGCTCCCTGCTCCGCAGGAAGACTGCTTCTCCCTCTCCCACTCCCCCTGCTTGTGTTCCATCTCTAGCTGTCTCTCTCTCTCTGTCAAATAAATGGATAAAATCTTAAATAAATCAATTAGTTAATTAATGAAAGAAACATATAAAGAAAAACAGTCCTTCCAGTCATTGGATATTGCCATGTGAGACTAGGCCTGGAGCTGTTGCTAATTAGCCAACCAGGAAGGGAGACATAAAATACTGCCAACCTCAAAGCTGAACAAGAGACAACTGGGACCCTGATGACATCACTGAACCATCAAAACAATTCTAGTTCCTATTGTTTTAGTCACTGTTTTGTTTTGTTTTTTTTTTTAGATTTATTTATTTGAAAGAGAGAGAAAGAAAGGAAGCGTGCAATAGAGTGCAAGAATGGGGGGAAGGGCAGAGGAAGAGAATCTTCAAGCCCACTCCGTGCTGAGCACGGAGCCCAACGTGATGTGGGGCTTGATCTC
>NW_028010400.1:0-858 GCF_054177405.1 Leptonychotes weddellii | reverse complement strand
AAGAGATATTTGATCTTATCTATCTGGGCTCTGGCTCCTATGGTCAGGTCAGCCAAAGGGGTTGGGGCAGAGAAATAGGCATCCCATTTACAGGACAATTCTGTTTGAATCATGGGCAAACCACCCAAGTATGCCCCCCTGGGCCATGTGGCTGGTATTTCAGAGGTCCTTCTGGCTCCAACATTGACAGGCTGGTAGTGGATAGTTATAGAGGGTTATAGTCCCATTAACAGGCTGAAGAAAAGATGTAATGCCCACGTCATGGGTTTACTCTGACCTGGTGTCTCAATGACTTCCACACACTTTTCAGTGTCATAGCCCCACCTGCTTCTCTGCCCTCCGGTGCTGGGTGATCAATTAAAGCTATTAGCAGAGCATCTGACGCACCCAGAAGGTCACAGTGAGGGTAGTCAGATGGAAACCCCATCAGCTGAGCTGGTGCACTCCCACCCTTCGCTGGGGGACCTGTGATTCATCCCCTTGCAGGGAAGGTGCCCAACCTGGGAGTTCATGTGATCGCTCCTTAGAAGCTTGTGCTTCCCACTGAGCAGAAAACAGGTGGTTGTACCCTGCTGCCCCAGCTCCCAAGCCCCACCTGGCACATAGGCAAGGGTCTCCCTTCGTTAGAAGAGGAGGCCTGTGCTTCACCAACATATTAATGCTACTACATGAGTCATTATTTGCTGGGCCCCACTTCTTCCCTTAACGTGAGGGTAGAAACAGGGATGTCAGGGGGCCGGCCAGGGAGTCTTCATTTGAAGGCGTACAGAGCAGGCAGTATTCCTTCTCAGCCCTTTTCGTAGTAGAGCAGTCCTCCCCACCAGTCAGGGATTCCTTCTGGAATCCCTCTGGGCTGAG
>NW_028010399.1:0-858 GCF_054177405.1 Leptonychotes weddellii | reverse complement strand
CAAGCCACCTCCATCTCCTGCCCAGGCCCGTGAATTAACTTTCTAACTTACCCCTTGGCTTCCGTTACAGTTCATTTGCCACAGACACCACAGCCAAATGGAACCTTTGGAAATGTAAATTAGTTCTATCTCTCTTGAGCTTTAAGCGCCAAAGGCTTCCCCCTCCCACTTACAGTAAAATCCCACTCCAAAGCCGGACAGGCCGGCCCCTGCCTCTCTCTCTCCCTTCCAGCATTCCAGTCATACTTTCTGTTTTCGAACATGCCAAGTTCATTTCCACCTTAGGGCCTTTTGGGGATCATTTCCTTTGTCTGAAACCCGTTCTGTCATATCTTTGCACGACTGAGTTCAGGTCTCAGCCTAAGTGTGCCCTCTGAGAAGTCCTCCCTCACCACCCGATCTAAAAGGGCCTGCTTTGTTTTTAGTACAGCATCTGTCACTACCTGATAGCCTCTTGTTGGCTTGCTATCCGTCTCCCCCACCAGCTGGCATGTTAGCTCCTTGGGAGACCGGGATCTCTTCTGTTTGCTCACCAACATATCTCCAGTGACCGGTCGTAGCACATAGGAGACACTCAGTAAATGCTAAGTGAGTGAGGGAGTGTGTGAGTGAATGAATGGATGAAGGAACTTTGTCTTTTTCTCAACCACTTGCCTTCCTTCCAGGTCATCTTACTATATATGGTCTTTGGCTTTCAGATTGGTCAAGCCCAGCATTCCAGCAGCTCTCAGGAATAACACAGACCTGTGCCACCAAATCCCTGGGAATGGTAGGGAAAACAGGAGGGCTATCTGGAGGGGGGCGGGACTCTGAAGATTATCGGGCCGCCAGCCTGGGGAGCACTCAGAGTTCGGTCTG
>NW_028010398.1:0-858 GCF_054177405.1 Leptonychotes weddellii | reverse complement strand
CCGGAATCAGAGGGACCAGTGCTTGGAGCGGGCCTCGTGGGCACCTGCACCAACGGCCAGACCTGACAGACTCCCTTAAAGATAAGTGTTTGGTAATGCTACCCCACCGTCTCCTGAAATGAAATGCACCGGTCATATACCCTTCCTGTATACATAATCCCAGTATATCATCTTCTGACTGTAAGATGCCAGCAGATTAGAAGGAAGTAGTTCACAATAAAATCATCTGCATTTCAACACAAAGCGCTTATACCTATATACAGAGTCCCCACGAATGAGAAAGCCACAAATGCAGAATAAGCTGGTGACTCCGCCCAGCCCGCACTGGAGCACAGGAACGCTCTTGGTAAAGTTCCAAATCAAAGTCCCTTACGGGGAAGTTCTGCCCTCAGCTCGACGGTGTCAACAGCCACAAAGCTGTCATCACGCTGGTGACAATCACAGCCCTCTGCATAATAAGGACAATATCCAGTCCCCCAGCAACCATAACCTTGGGATTATTCTGATGACAACACGGGAGCAGTCAGGTTGGCAGGGGGGTGAGTTTCCACCTTGGGGGCTTTGCCCCAAGGGCATGGAGCAGGCAGAAAGCGGGGCAGTACACGCAGAACCCCACAGAAGCTGCCCCTCTTCTGGTTGGAGAAATCTGAGAACGGAGATCAAGCAGGCAAGGCTGGTACTGGAACGTGCAAGGAGAGTTTGGAGGGAAGACAGCCAGAGAAAGGAAGTCCCTAATTCTGGGTATATCTGCAGGAGTTTCGGGCTCTGATCTTGAACCATACGTGTGTGACACACTCAAGTAAGTGAAGCAAGAGGTTACTGACCCTGGCATGGACCCACTGAAGGTGAGATGCAGCT
>NW_028010397.1:0-858 GCF_054177405.1 Leptonychotes weddellii | reverse complement strand
TCATTGCTTTTATAGAGGAGCAGATTTTTGGATTTCCTTACTTTGCCATTCATTTTGGTGTCCTTTTCATGGTGTCTTTGTGAACAAAAGTTTTTAAGTTCAATGTATCTTACTTTATCAATTTTTCCTTTATGATTTTGAGAAATCCCTCCCTACCATGAGATCATGGTCTAATACATATCATAGAACCTCTTTTTCACCATACTCTTGGCTTTAAACTAATGATAATGGGTAAATTGACATACTAACTCAAATTAGAGGTTGTTGTAGCATTGATTAGTGACAGGTGGTAAATCATCTTACCATAATTTATGTACCAAATTATCTTTTAAAAATTATATATTCTTCTTTTCTCTTCTAGTTCTACATTTTGAATGCATGGAATCAGAGGGTCCTTTAAGATAATCTAATAAACATGTTTCAGTGGGCCAGAGGCCCTAGGAGTATTCTTCCTGCTGGCCCAGTATTTTGGTCATTTGTCATAGCAATCTTTTAAAATTGTAACTAAAGAATATAGTGCATCAAAAGTTTGGAACATTTGTTTCCCAAGATAATTTATATAAATTATAAAGGAGAAAGGGGAATAAAAAAGCATGCTATCCTCTGCATTCTGCAGTCTTTATGTTTGCTCTATTTCGTAAGAATTCTGGCATACTTGTTTCTCTGAAATATCCGTGTTTAGAGAGTAGAGGAAACCAGCCCCTGGAAGGGAAAAAAAATGTTATTGAATTTCATATTATCAATCATTCTGAGTATAATCAAATTCCCTACCCCATCACCCCAGTGAAGAAATGATCATGTTATGTCAACCAACCTTGACTATGGGTGAACTTTATTTGCTCCTCCAAAAAAAAAAAA
>NW_028010396.1:0-858 GCF_054177405.1 Leptonychotes weddellii | reverse complement strand
TCAAAAGCAGATGCTTAACTGACTGAGCCACCCAGGTGCCCCAGTGAATCCCTGCTTTAATTGCCTCTTTTGCTTACATAAGTAACTACTTGCTCTTATGATGTTAAGGGATGAGTTATTTTTTTTCACATTCATAGAATTAACTCATTAGTTAACCTAACAAATATTTATTAAGCACCTACTATGCACTGGGAAAAATACTAGAACCCAAAGATTGAGTTTAGAACAATATAAACAAAAAACCCACCTTTGATACACAATAAAGATAAAAAAATTAAACATATATGTATATTTATTAAATGAATAAGCCAAAGATAGCCTCTGTGTATTGACCCCTGGTTGTTAATTTCTTCATTGCAGGCTGAGACCCATTTGCTCAAAGCCTGACAGCACCAAATTCAAACTTTTACACATCTATTTATTATTTAAAAAAACTCAACCATGCAAATTTTAGCCATTTAGAGACCACCTCCTTTGCACACCAGCAAAACCTCATCCAATAACTATTACTTATTGATAACATAGGGCTCTACAGTTATAACGCCCAAAGCTACCATGGTCCTTGTTAACTCTCTGACCCAGAGACTCCCCTCCCATGGGGTTGAGCAACATCAGCTAGACACACAAGCCCTTTCTTCAGTCCACCTCTCTCTCAGGAGTACCCTGCCTTCTTCCAGTTCTGAGTAGTGACTCCCAGCTCTATAGCCTTTGGACAGCCTCTGTTCTATGGAACTTCCTCTCTCATGCAATCTTATCCAAAAGCTGCCCAAATAAACTTATTGTATATCAATGCCTTCTGTGATCATGTTATTTTCTTGGATTAGTCCAAATCCCTCAAACCCCCAGCAATATTAAATA
>NW_028010395.1:0-858 GCF_054177405.1 Leptonychotes weddellii | reverse complement strand
AGAGGGGAGGGGGGTGGGAGGATGGATTAGCCTGGTGATGGGTATTAAAGAGGGCACGTTCTGCATGGAGCACTGGGGTTATACGCAAACAATGAATCATGGAACACTACATCAAAAACTAATGATGTAATGTATGGTGATTAACATAACATATTAAAAAAAAAAAAAGTGCATGCACGTTTGGCCAACCAGCTGGGAGGCGCTCGATGTGGCTGGAATGTGGAGGAAGGTGGGGACATGAGGCTGGACAAGGAAACTAGGGTGAGGTGGTAGAGCTACTAATGTGTCAAACCAGGCAGTTTGGACTTGATCTGATGGACATTGGGGAGCCAGCGAAAGCCTTGATTGTTGGGGGTGGGGCTAGGGGCTGGTGACAGATGAACTGGAAGGAGAGACTCATGGCAGGAAGTTCTAGTGCAAGTGCCTAAAGAGATAACAGGGATGTAGGAGTCTGGGCTAGGCAGGAGCAGAAAACAAAGAGGAAATGCTTCGCAAGTTCAGTCAAGAGGAACTGTGGGATAGTATGTGAGACGAACTCGGTAGGGGAGTCCAGAGGATTCAAAGCGTCTAGCTCAGCTGTGTTGTAAGAAATTGACTAAACTCCACTCTTAGGCAGTTAAAGGAAAAGGACGTTTTAAACCTGAAGTTGATTATCTCTATTCAATTTTTTCCTTTGAAGTGGTACTTTTCTAGTCCATTGGTGACTCCTTTTATAATGGTTTTGATCAGGCTGAAACAAATAATATGCTTTCATATTAAATATGTTTTTAAAGAAAAGCAAACGATCAAGCTAATATCTGGGATTTTATTTTTAAAATCCTACAAGTTACTTGCTTTAGAGGAGCTTCTGAGCTCTCT
>NW_028010394.1:0-858 GCF_054177405.1 Leptonychotes weddellii | reverse complement strand
TTTTTTTTTTTTTAAAGATTTTATTTATTTGACAGAGAGAGAGAGACAGCGAGAGAGGGAACACAAGTAGGGGGAGTGGGAGAGGGAGAGGGAGAAGCGGGCTTCCCGCAGAGCAGGGAGCCCGACACGCAGGGCTCGATGCGGGGCTCGATGTGGGGCTCGATGCCAGGACCCTGGGATCATGACCTGAGTCGAAGGCAAACGCTTAACGACTCTTAACGACTGAGCCACCCAGGCGCCCCTAAACAAGACATTCTTGAGCTCACCTTTCAAATGCAAGCCGATCAGTCCAGAGTCCATACCCCCAGACACCTCCTGGAGGGCTCTCGGGCACAGGGCCACTCTCCCCCTGCACTATTCACCCCAGGGCCAGGTGCTAGACAACTGGGGACTGCCCCTCTGGCTCAGAGCCTGCGGACATTATTCATACTAGCCAATCCTAAACCACCTTCCCCTACCTTATCCATTCCTCCCACAGAAACCACAATAAAGGCTCTTGCCCAGGCTTTCCCCTTGCTCCCTCTGCCTCCTGACAGACCTGGTGCTTCCCCATGTGACCCCCTGGAGCATGTCATGGCTCCTTCTCTCGGGATCTGTGAGTTTCACAAACCGTCTTTTCAATCGTAGTTGTCTCCTGATCTGTTGGTCTTGGCATACCTCAATAATAAAACCTTTTTTAAAACAAACTCCCACCCAGTGGTTTGCATCACACAGAGTAAAATCCAGGCTTAGGCTTCCTTCCACGGCCTAGAAGGCCCTGTGTGATCTCACCGCTGCCGACCCCCCCAGGACCTTGTCTCCCGCCCCTCCCTCGGACTCACTGCACTCCAGCCCCCTGCCTGCTTGCTACTCCTCAGA
>NW_028010393.1:0-858 GCF_054177405.1 Leptonychotes weddellii | reverse complement strand
TCAGCTCTATTACTCTAATACACCCCTGTATAACTCTTCTAATTTGATTTAAGAGTAACAAAGATGAAGAATCAAATAAATCACACTCCTTGCATTACCTTGGACTATTTTCTAACTGCTCCTAACAAAATTCATGTGGTTTTTAAATGACTTATTTTAATTTAAAACAAGCCAGAAATATTGCTTATAGTTTATAATACGTATTTATGACCTTGAACCTTTATATATAAAAATTCACCATTCATTCAATTTATCATATTATGTTTTAGTTTATACTATGTTCATGAGTTATGATAAAATGTGTACCCTTAATTTTTAAAAAAAATATTTATTTAGGGGTGCCAGGGTGGCTCAGTTGGTTAAGCATCTGCCTTCAGCTCAGGTCATGATCCCAGGATCCTGGGCTAGAGCCCCATGCTGGATTCCCTGCTCGGTGGGGACCCTGCTTCTCTCTCTTCCTCTGCTGCTCCCCCTGCTTGTGGTCTCTTGGGCTCTCTCTGTCAAATAAATAAATAAAATCTTTAAAAAATACATTTATTTATTTTAGAGATGAGAGAGAGAGCACGAGCAGGAGGAGCAGAGGGAGAGGGAGAGAGAATCTCAAGCAGACTATGCTGAGCTCAGAGCCTGACTGTGGGGCTGATCTCATGACTCTGAGATCACAGCCTGAGACAAAACCAAGAGTCAGACACCGACCTACTGTACCGCCCAGGCACTTGTATATCTTTAATTAAACAAATATTATTATATATACTTTCAATAAAAATTAGTAAATGTAAACAATAGTATTTTAGTATTGATTTTACTAAATCAATTTTGCTTCAGATAATATCTTTTTATTTATTTATTTATTTATTT
>NW_028010392.1:0-858 GCF_054177405.1 Leptonychotes weddellii | reverse complement strand
CCGGAATCAGAGGGACCAGTGCTTGGAGCGGGCCTCGTGGGCACCTGCACCAACGGCCAGACCTGACAGACTCCCTTAAAGATAAGTGTTTGGTAATGCTACCCCACTGTCTCCTGAAATGAAATGCACCGGTCATATACCCTTCCTGTATACATAATCCCAGTATATCATCTTCTGACTGTAAGATGCCAGCAGATTAGAAGGAAGTAGTTCACAATAAAATCATCTGCATTTCAACACAAAGCGCTTATACCTATATACAGAGTCCCCACGAATGAGAAAGCCACAAATGCAGAATAAGCTGGTGACTCCGCCCAGCCCGCACTGGAGCGCAGGAACGCTCTTGGTAAAGTTCCAAATCAAAGTCCCTTACGGGGAAGTTCTGCCCTCAGCTCGACGGTGTCAACAGCCACAAAGCTGTCATCACGCTGGTGACAATCACAGCCCTCTGCATAATAAGGACAATATCCAGTCCCCCAGCAACCATAACCTTGGGATTATTCTGATGACAACACGGGAGCAGTCAGGTTGGCAGGGGGGTGAGTTTCCACCTTGGGGGCTTTGCCCCAAGGGCATGGAGCAGGCAGAAAGCGGGGCAGTACACGCAGAACCCCACAGAAGCTGCCCCTCTTCTGGTTGGAGAAATCTGAGAACGGAGCTCAAGCAGGCAAGGCTGGTACTGGAACGTGCAAGGAGAGTTTGGAGGGAAGACAGCCAGAGAAAGGAAGTCCCTAATTCTGGGTATATCTGCAGGAGTTTCGGGCTCTGATCTTGAACCATACGTGTGTGACACACTCAAGTAAGTGAAGCAAGAGGTTACTGACCCTGGCATGGACCCACTGAAGGTGAGATGCAGCT
>NW_028010391.1:0-858 GCF_054177405.1 Leptonychotes weddellii | reverse complement strand
GATAAAATTTGTATGGAACCACAAGATAGCTAAAGCAATCTTGAGAAAAATGAACAAAGCTGGAGATATCACAATCTCAGATTTCCAGACATACTAAAAGATATAATAATAAAAGTATGGTACTGGCCATAGAAATAAAAACAGATCAATGAAATAGAATAGACATCCTTGATATAAACTCATGGTTATATGGTTGGTTTATCTATGACAGAGGGGGCAGAATAAATAATGGAGAAAAGACAGTCCCTTCAATAAATGGTGTTGGGAAACTGGATAACTACCTGCAAAAGAACGAATTGGACCACTTTCTAATACCACACACACACAAACTCAAAATGAATTAAAGACCTGAAACAAAATGGACATTTAAGTACTTTCTTTTTGGTCTTAGCAAAATTTTCTAGATATGTCTCTTCAGGCTAGGGATACAAAAACAAACTACATCAAAAGGTAAAGCTTTTGCACAGAAAAGGAAACCAACAAAACAAAAAGGCAACCAACTGAATGGGAGAAGATATTTGTAAATGACATATCCAATAAGGGGTTAATATCCAAAATATATAAAGAACTTAAAAAATACTAAACCAAACAATCCAATTAAAAATGGGCAGAGGACATGAATATTTTCCCAAAGAAGACATACAAATGGACAGCAGACACATGAAAAGATGCTCAACATCACTAATCATCAAGGAAATGCAAATAAAAAAAAAATATCAGCTTACACCTGTCAGAAAGGTTAGAATCAAAAAGACAAAAAATAACAAATGTTGGCAAGGTTGTGGAGAAAAAAGAACTCTTGTGCATGGTTGGTGGGAATGTAAATTGGTATAGCCACTGTGAAAAATAGTATGTATC
>NW_028010390.1:0-11780 GCF_054177405.1 Leptonychotes weddellii | reverse complement strand
TTGAGAGAGAGAGAGAGCACAAGCAGGGGGAGCGGCAGAGGGAGAAGCAGGCTTCCTGCTCAGCAGGGAGCCCAATGCGGGACTCAATCCTAGGACCCTGGGGTCATGACCTGAGCCGAAGGCAGATGCTTAACCGACTGAGCCACTCAGGTGCCCCCACAATTGATTTTTGTTATATTAATTTTCTTTCCAGCAATCTTGCTAAATTCATTTTTCAATTCTAGTAAGTGTCTATATATTATTTTTGATTTTTTAGATATACAAATATGTTATTTGTAAACAATGACAATTTTAATCCTTCCCTTTTTATCCCTTCTGTTCCCTTCCTTTTCTTGTCCTGGTTAGAACATCGAATAGATGTGGTGATAATAGACATCGTGTCTTCTTCCCAGTCTTAGGAGGAAAGCTTTCAATAATTCACCTTAAATAAAATGTGCCCTATTCCTTGTCGGGTTATGAGAGTTCCTTCTAGTTAGCTAAGAGTTTTCTTAATAAACAGGTGTTGAATTATATCAACTATGCTTTTTTTGTGTCTATAGAGATAATTATATGATTTTTCCCTCTTTTTCTGTCAACGTGGTGAATTATGGTAATTATAATTGAATGTTAAATATTTGCATTCCTGGAATAAGCCCAACTTGATCATGATGTATTATCCTTTTTATGTTTTCTTCCTGGATTAAATTTGCTAATTTTATTTTATATTTTTAAGATTTTATTTATTTATTTATTTTAGAGAGAGAGCATGAGCAGAGAAGGAGAGGGGAAGAAACAGAGGAAGAGGGAGAGGGAGGAGGGGACAGAATCTCAAGCAGTCTCTGCGATGAGTGTGGAGCCTATGAAGGTCTCCATTTCTCAGCCCTGAGATCAGGACCTGAGCCTAAACCAGGAGTCAGTGCTTAACCCACTGAGCCATCCAGGCACCCCTGCTAATTTTAAAAATAAATTTTGCTTCTAGTTCCATGAGCCATATACTAGCATAATACTTCACTCTCTTACAAAGCCCTTGTCAGATTAGGGTATAAAGGTTTTGTAGGCTTCAGGATTTAGCTAAAAATTATGCATTCTTTTTCTTTCTCTATAGGAATTTATGTAATATTTGTTCTTTTTTTTTTTTCCCCTTTAAAAGTTTGGAGGAATTCACTAGCTAATCTGTTTTGTTATTTTCTAGCTCAATTCCACTGAATTCATAAAGCATTCTGAATGATTCTAATATTTGAAATTTGTTGATACATACTTTATGGCCTACTGTGTACTTAATTTTAGTAAATGTTCCTTATGCCTTGAAAATCATAAGCATTCTGCCATTGTTTGGTTCTGTGTTTTATATATGTTAATTATATTGAGTTTCTTAATCAGATTATCTAGATCTTCTATATATTTACAGATTTTTTCTTCCTTATTCTTTTTTTTTTTTAAAGATTTTATTTATTTATTTGACAGAGAGAGACACAGCGAGAGAGGGAACACAAGCAGGAGGAGTGGAGAGGGAGAAGCAGGCTCCCCGCTGAGCAGGGAGCCCAATGCGGGGCTCGATCCCAGGACCCTGGGACCATGACCCGAGCCGCAGGCAGACGCTTAACGACTGAGCCACCCAGGCGCCCCTCTTCCTTATTCTTTATGTAGTTAAAGAGATGTAAGTTAAAATCTGTTGTAATTAGATTTGTCTATTCTTTAGTGCTGTCAGTGTTTGCTCTCTCTATATGAGAGTTGTATTATTAGATACATACAGCTTTAGAATAGATCATTTTTTGATGTATTGACACTTATTTTTATGAAGTATCACTCTTAACCCTTAGTAATGCTTACTATCTGAAAGTCGTCTTCTTTTCTAATACTAGTATAGTTATGCCACCTTTATTTTAATTACTGTTTTCATGATATATAGTTTTCTATACTTTTTTTTTGTAAGGAAACACATTTTATGTACAAATCCCTTCCACCATAACTGATGTCACTGACCAATCCAGACTGCCCATTGCTAGTTGGGTTCCATGTGGAATATTGAGGTATTCCCCAGGGTTTGTGACAGCTGATAGATCCATGGTCACTGGGCAGATCAGTACTGTGGAGGGGCTCCTATGATCCTCTATAGAGCTTGGCTCTGGGCTGATCCCTGGGAAGCTGGGTGAGGGGGTAGTGGTGCTGTTGCTCAGTGACCTGAGTCTACAACTTACTTCCCACAGCCTCCGGTGGGAGACAGTGGTGTGTCCACCTGTCATCTGATATTGGTGAGTTTCTTATGTATATCCAGACTTGTTCAATCTGTTGGAAGTCAACTTTATGTAAGACATGATTTTAAAGCAGCTCACAGAAAAACTGGCTGTACAGATTTAGGAATAATTCTGGATAGTTGACAAGTTTAGCATTGTTAAAAGGAGTATGCAGGGATTGAGAAATTTTTAGAGGATGCCAGGCTAGAGAGTCCTTAAATATGCTCAGCCTTACAGACTATTACAGAAAGGTGAAGAGAACACTTTTCTTTTATGAAATATTACGCTTAATCTTTAGTAATGGTTTATATCTAACAGTCTTGCTAATACTGGTCTCCTTTTCTAAGTGTCTTCATGATATATAATTTTCCTAATTTTTAAAACTTCTATGTCCTTATTATTTAAAGTGTGTCTTTTGAAAGTAGGAAACATTTGGGTTTGATTTTATTTTCAGTCTGAAAACCTTAGTTCTTACGTTGAGTATTCATTTGTGCTTAGTTCAGTTACTAATATATTTTGAATTCTATCAACTTAGTATTTGTTGCACCTGCTTTATGCTCCTTTTTTTCTTTTATTACTTGCTTCTTTTTGACTTAAATATTTTTTTCATCATTCCAATCAACTTGTTTGTTATACATTCTTTATTTCTGGAGATTATTACTACATTCATTCTTGAATTATTAGTGTCTAATATAAATTGGTACTTCCACATGAAAACAGGACCTTGGAACAGATGAACTCTACCTTTGATGTTTATTTCGTCATGCATCTTATTTATTTTATTATTTTTAAAAAAGATTTTATTTATTTATTTGACAGAGAGAGACACAGCAAGAGAGGGAACACAAACAGGGGGAGTGGGAGAGGGAAAAGCAGGCTTCCTGCTGAGCAGGGAGCCCTATGCAGGGCTCGCTCCCAGGACCCTGGGATCATGACCTGAGCCGAAGGCAGACGCTTAACGACTGAGCCACCCAGGCACCCCCATCATGCATTTTAATTTTACACAAGTATAAAACTCTACAAGACAGAATTAGTAGTGGTAATATTAGCGTTTTCTTCATACAGTCAACATTCAGTTAGGTTTACTTATATATTTACCTTTTCTGGTGCTCTTAATTCCTTCCTAAATTCTGTATTTCTGTTTGGGATCATTTTTCTTTTTCCTGAAGAATTCCCTTTAGTAGTTCTTGTAATGTTGGTCTTATGGCAATCAGTTATCTTTTTCTTTGTCTGGAAATGTCTTTTTCTCACTTACAATTTTGAAGAATGCATTTGTGCTTATCTCAGTCCCTACTCTGGCCCAGTGCAGACACTTCACGCCCCAGGCCTTGCGCTGCTCTGCTTCTGACTGGGCTCCTGGTGCCTGACTTTTTCTTCATGCCCACACACCAGCTTTGGCCCACCCAAACCTTGGAAGGGCATTTCTTTCTTGTCTGGTAACTATGGACAAGTGATTACTTAGGCAAGCCAGAGGACCTTTTCACCATCCAATGGACTATAACCACATCTTTCCAACTAGGTATGCATCCCAGCTTTGGGATGAGGGCCCTCTTCTACGTTTGTTCATCCTTGGATACTTTCCTCAGGGCTAGTGTATTCTGTAGCATTGTCTTTATGTCTTTAGATTTACTCCTCTGTTGGAATCAGTAGTTCTTTTTTTTTTTTAAGATTTTATTTATTTTATTTATTTACTAATTTTAGTAAATAAAACTGTAAGTGAGACAAAGACATTTCCAATTTTAGTGAGAGAGAGCATACATGAGTGTGTGTGAGCGGGGAGAGGGGCAGAGGGAGAGTCAGAGAATCTCAAGCAGACTCCATGTTGAGTGTGGAGGGCTCGATCTCATGCACGTGCATGAGATCTCATGCAGATGCAGGGCTCAATCTCATGGGCCCTGGGATCATGACCTGAGTCATAACCAAGTGTTGGACGCTTAACCAACGGAGCCACCCAGGCACCCGTGGAATCAGTAGTTCTTCATATCAAACTTTCTCTGTTTTAGTTACTGTGTGATTTCTCTCTACTGATTGGGACTTGAATGCTATGCCAATCTGCATCCCCAGGAAAAACCCCATTGATCATGATGCATTATGCTTATTGAATATATGTTATCCAATATGCCAGATATATATTATTGGATTAAACTTGCCAATATTTTGTTAAGTTTTACATCTATGTCGTGAGAGATAATGTTCTATAATTCTGTTTAGTTTTAATGTCTTTGTCTGGTTTTGGAATCAGAATAATACTGACCATAAAATGATTTGGTGTTTCTCCCTTGTCTATTTTCTGAAAAAGTATGTGTAGGTTTGGTAATTTTCTTCCTTAGATGTCAGATAGCATTCACAAATGAAATGTTCTGGGTCTGGAGTTTCTTTTTGGAAGTTGTTAACTGTGAATTAAGTTACTTTGATTGATACTGGGTTGTTCAAGTTTTCTATTTCTTCTTGTGTCAATTTTATAATTTGTGTCTTTCAGTGAATGTGTCCATCTCATCTCAGTTGTCAAATTAATTGGCATAAAGTTGTTCATAATATACCCTTATAGCCTTAATATATCTGGGGCCTGTAGTGATGTCCTCTCTTTCATTCCTGATACTTGTAATTTGTCTTCTCTTCATATTTTTCTGGATCAGTCTGAGTTGGAGCTTGTGAATTTTAACATCCTCCACTCCCCCAGAACCAGTTTTTGGGTTCATTTATTTTCTGCATTGTTTTTCTGTTTGGTAGGCCTCATTTTTGAGGTTCCCTCACCTCTGTCATCTTGTACTCTAAAATCGTGGTTGCTAAGGCAATTTTCTAATGATGTCAAATAGACTAAATGCCTTCAAATAGATTTAATTTTTGTATTTTTTCGGGCTTTTCAAGTTGTTCTCAGCAAGACCACATGTTACTTCATTACAGCCAGAAGCAGAAATGTAAGAGGAAAAATTTTGAATGCTGGTATTGCAGGAAAAGGACTGATTTGAAGGCAGGATTCCCGGGTTGAAGACTTTTCTCTGTTGCTTACTAATATTGCTAATAATGACCTTGGGCAAGTCAACTTGACTAAGCATAAGTTTCCTTGTCTATAAAATGGAGATAGCAATAATGTCTTACATCAAAATGTTTCTGCATTAAGTAAAGTAATTCCAGGTAAAACTGTTTATATTAACTATGACAAATTTCATAAATATAGTATGGCTCATATTTAATTTGTACAACTGTGGATGCCTTGAAGGCAGGGACTGGAATCTCTTTTTGATCATGATTCCTCAACACATAGCACAGTTCCTGGAATATATTTTGGTGTTTAATAAACATTTGTTGAGCTCAACCAAAGCTATTTCACCTTAATGGTTAAAATTCTCACATACTGATTCAGAGGAAATGCATACTGCATGCCATAGTTATTGACGACATCTGAATTAATCCAGATCATGCTGAATTGTTGTTTATTATCATTATTTAGACTAAAAATAAATACAATGCTATATGTAAATTTCATGTATTATTTTTATAGGATTATCCTCTTTCTGGTCACAAACAAAAAGATGTGCTGAAAGATCTATAAATGGTAGGAAATCCCCAAGGATTGTCTCATAGGAGGAAGTGGTGAAAAAATCCTGATTCTGGTAATGCTGTAGGTTGAGTGTGCAGATATACACAGAGGTTCCTAAGACATGTGTCACTGAAGCTTGTAAGCTCTAACCTTGTGGCCGCATCCCTTTACAGTTTGTGCAAATGGGTGTATTCAGAGGAATTAACTACCTACAAGCGACAGGTTTGTGTTTTACCTTAACACCATTTCTGGTGGGGTTTTCTCCCCCCACTTGTATGCATATCTCTCTCATCAGTTTTAAATTCAAGTACGAAGTTCATTAGGTTAGATTAGTGTTTTCCCGGCTTAATGTTCTATATACCGCCTTCGTAATTCTTTTCCATATTTACGTACCACTTACACTCTTTACCTAAGATTTTCTTTGAGCTCATTTTATTTTTCCTAAATGAATGTATTTTAAAAGAAACTTAGTATCATTATTACAAATTGAAAATCAATACCACTTTTCCAAGATCTTGATAAAAATAAAAAATAATGAAAACAAAACAATTTTATTGAATGCTACAAAGATACCATTGCCTATTGAAGACTCTTAGCCCTAGGCCTCCTCTTCTTATTAAAATAAGCAACAGTGAGAGGACTGTTAAGGGCTACCCCAGCTGAATTGTTATCCTTGTTATAATAAAAGACCTGAAAAATAATTGAAAAATCAGTGATTTATTTACTATGTGATTCCATTTCATTTTAATGATTTGCAAGCCTACCACCTAAAGACATTTTACGTCCCACACTTAGGAATACACTGGGTTAGATCATCTGCAAGGTGTCTTTCCACTTTCAATATCTATGATGTTTCAAATATTTTCTCTTCCAAATATTTGTATATTTCTTCCTTCAGTTCTCATTCATGGAAACTCTCCCTAACTTATACCTCATGTACAAATGATTCCTTTCTGCCAATGACTACCCCTGTTCTTAGTGTTGAGGGTCACTATGAAAAAACTTGAAAATTTTTATGTAAAAAAAAAATCAAAAAAGGTGAAAATCAGGAAGTTTATGGGAGAAGGTGACTCAGACCGAAGTCATCTTGCCTCCTTGACGTAGCGTAATTTTACCTATTTTTCCAAGTATTTTCTTTTCATTTTCTTGCACTTCCCCTCTGAAGTTTATTGATTTAAAAATAAGGAAAATAAGTATATTTATCTGAGTTAAAATAAGTTAAAAAGACAGATGCCTCCAGGAGGATTAAGAGGTCATTAGTCATCCACACCTGAGTATAAATTAATCCAATCAGTTTATTTCCTTAATACCTGAGGTTACCTATAATGAAGGGGAGGGAATGAAATAGTTTTGATGAGTAGTTTATTTTGGGAGACTAGGGGAGCATAAAAGGAAAGAGGGTTGCCTGGGAAGGCATGCAGAGGGAGAAGGGAAGGAAAGGAAGACCAGAGCGTCTCAAAGAAAAGTTTAGCATAGTTTAACATTTTTCTCTCATTCCTCTCCTTACTCTGTCATCTTAGTTTCTGTTTTAGAGACCCAGTAATCAGATTAGTATAGAATATTGTACAGTTCAGCTACTTCTTAGATTAAGTCAACCTTTAAAGACTAAGTAAGATTTCCCCACCATGAGTAAAATTGTTCCTAAGGGAAGATGTCTTCTGTGTTTGGTGACATATATTTGGTAACCTGAGAACTGTACATATAGGGCTCCACACACAATAGGTAATTAAGAAATGTTATTACTTCCTTCTGCCTTTGTAAATCTCCAGTGGGACAGAAAATATTAGGAAGACTGTTAGTGTGGACATGGATTTTCCCAAGAGAACAGTTCAATTTTACATATAACATTACTGTGCTTTTCAGGTCCTCTATTAGGTGTCCCATCACTTTAAAGTGATGATTTTCAAGCAGGTTCTAGGTCAGTGCTTTTCAAACTATCTGTGGTGAAGGACCAGGATGGGTCTTCCTTCCTTCCTTCCTTCCTTCTTTCCTCTATCTCTCTCTCTCTCTCTCTCTCTCTCTCTCTATCTCTGATCTGTGGCAGACTAATCCTAGTGTGCAGCTCATGCCACATGTGACTCACCACACTAGTCTGACAAGACACACACTGGCCTGTTACCTCTCTCAGCAAGGCAATTCGACCAGCCTTGAGCTTGGATATTCTCACAATGTCAAGTTGCTATAAGAGCTTCTAAATATTTATCCCTAATATCGGCTTATCTCATTGAAGACTGGTGAGAAAAAGTTCACAGACTCTACTTTGAGTCGACTGGTCCAATAGGTATTCTCTGAGAGTTCCTTTTATGAAATGACAAGACCCTTCTAGTTCTGGGGAGTCCTTTTATTGATCTAAAATAAGTGCAATCTGACAGTGTGGTTCACAGACAAAAATAATCTGAGAATTACTGGTTTGTAACGTAAATCTTCCTACTCTCTTGGAATACTCTTGTTGCTATTTTCTTTTGAACTCTACCAGAAAATTAGGGGCCCAGAAAATTTGGAGATCATATTATATAATTCTTAAACAATTATTATATTTATATAATATAAACATAATATATAAAATAATTTCTAAAGTACTTTCTGTCAGTTTAAGTTATGCTGCAGTAAGAAATGATCTCTGGAATCTCAGAACTTTATACCAGTGGACATTTATTTCTTGTTCTTGCTATCTGTCCATCATGAGCAGGTTCAGCTTGGCTCTAGCTTATTAATTTTAGGACCCATACTGAGAGAGTAGCCCTTAATCGTGACACTGCTGATCTTGTCAGGAAAAGTGAATATGGAGGCCATGTGATGGTTCCTAAAGCTCTACTCAAAGATGGACACATTACTTTCGCTGATATATCAATGGCTTAATTAAGTCACGTGACCAAACCTGACTTCAATGAGTCAGGGATGGATAACCTCCCAGAAGGAGGGGCCTGGAAGAAGGAGCAGCAAAGAATTCAAACACTAGTAATTCCTACCACACTCACTGTTAAGATTTGAGTGAGAGGTGGGGAAAGAGTGGAGAGGCATTTCAAAGTGTGAGGGATCTATTCCATAAATGAAAAAGATAAAACTATTTGTACTAATTTCAATACCAATTTGAAAACATTTTACTGTCTTTTTTCCCCTGGCTTTATTTGAGATGTGGTTGACATATCACATTGTATAAATTTAAGGTATATAACATAATGATTTGGTATATGTATATATTGCAAAATGATTACCACAATAAGATTAGTTTATATCTCTATTACATTACATATTTACAGTTTTTGTGTGTGTGGTGAAAACTTTTAGGATCTACTCTCTGAACAACTTTCAAATATACAATATCATATTGTTAATCACCATCACCACGCTGTACATTACATCCCCAGAACTTGTTCATCTTAAAATCGGAAGTCTGTACCCTTTGACTACCTTCCCCCCCACATCCCCCACCCCACCACACCTGGCAACCACCTATCTGCTTCTGCGCTCTGTTTCTATGAGTTCGGTTTTTTTTTTTTTGATTCCACATGTAAATGAGATAATATAGTATTTGTCTTTCTCTGTCTGACTCATGTTACTTAGCATAATGCCCTCAAGTTTCATCCATGTTGTTGCAAATGGCAGCATTTCCTTTTTCCTCATGGCTGAGTAATATTCCATTATATATATATATATATATATATATCTATATATCTCCTTTTCTTTATTTGTTCATCTGTCAGTGGACACATGGGTTGTTTCCATGTTTGGGCTATTGTGAATAAGGCGGCAATGAACATGGGGGTACCCATTATCTCTTTCTGTTAGTGATTTCTTTTTCTTCACATCTATACCCAGAAGTGGAATTGCTGGATCATAGGGTAGTTCAATATTATTTTTTTTGAGGAAACTCCATATGGTTTTCCAGGGTGGCTGCATCAGTTTACATTCCCAGTAAGAGTACACAAGGGTTCCCATTCCTCCACATCCTCACCAGTGTTTGTTACCTCTTGTCTTTTAGATAATAATCATTTAACAGGGGTGAGGTGATTTCTCTCTGTGCTTTTGATTTTTATTTCACTGATGATTCATGATATTTTGTACTTTTTCATGTACCTGTTGGCCATTTGAGTATCTTCTTTGGAAAAATGTCTTTTCAGGGTCTTGGCCCATTTTAAACTGGATTACTTATGGGTTTGTTGTTGTTGTTATTGAGTTGTATGAGTTTCTCTTTTTTTTCCCCATTTTTATTTAGCTCTAATCTTTATTATTTCCTTCCTTCTACTGGTTTTAGGTTTTGTTTAGGCTTCTTTTTCTAACTCCTTTAGATGTAGGTCAGGTTGTTTATTTGAGATTTTTCTTGCTTCTTGAGGTAGGCCTGTATTGCTATAATCTTCCCTCTTAGAACAGCTTTTCTGTATCCCAAAGATTTTGGAATTTTCATTTCATTTTCATTTGTCTCCATGTGTTTTTTGATTTCCTCTTTTATTTCCTGGTTGACCTATTCATTGTTTAGTAGCATGTTATTTAACCTCCATGTATTTGTGCTCTTTCCAGATTTTTTCTTGTGGTTGACTTCTAGTTTCATCGTTGGAAAAGAAGCATGCTATGACTTCAGCATTTTTGAATTTTTTGGGACTTGTTTTGTGACATAATATGTGATTTATGTGATCTATTCTGGAGAATGTTCTATTTGCACTTGACAAGAATGTGCATTCTGTTGTTTTAGAATGGAATGTTCTGAATATATCTGTTGGATCTATCTGGCCCAATGTGTCATTCAAAGCCAGTCTTTCCTTGTTGATTTTCTGTTTGGATGATCTATCCATTGTTATAGGTGGGATGTTAAAGTCCCCTACTCTTATTGTATTACTATTGATTTCTTCCTTTGTATTTATTATTGGCTGCTTTATGTATTTGGGTGCTCGCATGTTGGGTGCATAAATATTTACAGTTGTTACATCTTCTTGTTGGATTATCCCTTTTATGTAGTGTGCTTCTTTGTCTCTTGTTACAGTCTGTTTTTAAAGTCTATTTTGTCCAGTATAAGTATTGCTACCCAGGCTTTCTTTTCACTTCTATTTGCACGATAAATTCTTTTTCATCCCTTCACTTTCTTTTTTTTTTTTAAGATTTTTATTTATTTGACAGAGAGAGACATAGCGAGAGAGGGAACACAGCAGGGGGAGTGGGAGAGGGAGAAGCAGACTTCCCGCTGAGCAGGGAGCCCGATGTGGGGCTCGATCCCAGGACCCTGGGATCATGGCCTGAGCCAAAGGCAGACGCTTAACGACTGAGCCACCCAGGTGACCCTCATCCCTTCACTTTCAATCTGCATGTGTCTAGGTCTGAAATGAGTCTCTTCTGGGCAGTGTAAAGATGGGTCTTATTTTTTTTATCCATTCTGTTGCCCTGTCTTTTGATTAGAGTGTTTAGTCCATTTACATTCGAAGTAATTATTGATAAGTATGTACTTACTGCCATTTTGTTACTTGTTTTATGGATGTTTTTGTAGTTCTTCTCTGTTCCTTCTCTTGTTCTCTCATAGTTTGCTGGTTTTCTTTGTTGATATATGTGGATTCCTTTCTCGATTTTTTGTGTATCTATTACCAGTTTTTGATTTGTGGTTACCATTAGATTTATATATAACATCTTATGCATATAGCAGTCTATGTTAAGCTTATTTTTGCTTTTGTGCTTGTCACATCCATAAAATCATTGCCAAGACCAATGTCGGAATTTCCCCCCTATGTTTAAACATCTTGTAGGAATTCTATGGTTTCAGGTCTTACATTTAAGTCTTTAATACATTTCAAGTTAATTTCTGTGAGTGGCATAAGATAAGGCTCCACTTCCATTCTTTTGCATGTAAATATGCAGTTTTCTCAACACCATTTATTGAAGAAACTGTCTTTTTCCATTCAATATTCTTGGCTATTTTATAAAATATTAGATAGCTATATATATATGTGGGTTCATTTTTGGTCTCTCAGTTCTGTTTCACTGATATCTGTGTGTGTTTTCTGCCAGTGCCATACAGTTTTGATTACTGTGATTTTGTAATA
>NW_028010389.1:0-858 GCF_054177405.1 Leptonychotes weddellii | reverse complement strand
AGAAGCAATTTAGTTTCACTGCTAACATTTTAGAGAATAAATAGAAGAAGAAAAAGATGTTTATTTTTATTTATTTTTTAAAGATTTTATTTGTTTATTTGACAGAGAGAGAGAGAGGGAGAGGGAGAAGCAGGCTCCCCGCTGAGCAGGGAGCCCGATGCGGAGCTCAGCCCCTGGACCCCGGGATTATGACCTGAGCCGAAGGCAGTCACTTAAGCGACTGAGCCATCCAGATGCCCCGAAAAAAAAAAGTTTAATTTCTCATTCCATTTCTCAATTCCTGGTACCTTCCATCTATGAATCCATCATCTCTTCTTAGACATATATGTGTATATTTTTACTTAACTCCTGAACAGTTAAACTTCTCATATTTGTCATCTAGCTGTAGCCCCCAACTCAACCACAGATTTGACTCTTTTAGGAACATGAATATGCTTCTCTGTAATCTCCACAATGCTCCATGCAGTTCTATACACAAAGTAGTTGGTGAAAGTGTTTAAAGCATATGTTCATTCAAAAAAATTTTTGGGGGGTGGCAGTGAGTACGTGGTTACAAACGCATGGCCCAAAATAATCTCTGTGAAAAAGTGCTACACATAGATGATTTCTTGAAAAATGCCCCAAAATTTATGTAACAAATGTTTTAAATACACAAGGACAATTCACCACACTAAGGATCCTATTGTTAATCCTTTTTAAACAGATATTCACTCCTTCATTTAATTTGCTTTATAAATCTTCATTCAATTTGCTTCACAACTAAAATGAAGACCACCCTACAGATAAATGTTTCATGAACTCAGATGAAATTTGGGGAGTAGGGGAATAGGAAAGTGTGCCACTTCATTTTTTTTTTTT
>NW_028010388.1:0-858 GCF_054177405.1 Leptonychotes weddellii | reverse complement strand
AAAAAAAGAAAACTTTGCTCAGTAGGAGGGAAAACTAAAAGGACAGAAGTGTTTTTCACTTCATATTTTTGTTTCTAGAACTGTGAATTTTACTGAGCCCCAGCCCCTTCCTCTGAGATAATTAGACTTCGGCACCTCACGGATGTAGGCAAACCCCTAACCCTCCGCCTGGCCTGGCAGCGCCATTTTCTCCCAGCACACGGGATCTAGCTTATTTGCCACCTACTCTTTGAGATACAAACCTTTTTTCTCTGGATTGGGTCTCTGCAACCAATCCTAGTTTCCAGTCTGAGGTATAGTGATGGTTTTACAATATATTCACAAATTCTCTGTAGTTTAAAAGGTTGAATCTAACTTTCTTCCCCTGGAGTGTAGGCTATATTTGATGACTCACTTCTAATTAATAGAAAGTGGAGGAAGTGATGGTGTTAGATTTTGGAGACTAGGCCGTAAAGGCATCGTGGCTTCCATTTTGCTCTTCTTTGGATTACTAGTTCTGGGGGAAGCCAACTGCAGTATCATGAGGATGATCAGCCCTGTGGAGGGGCCCACATGGCAGGAGAGTGGAGGCATCCTGCCAACAGCCATGTGAGTGAGCCATCTTGGAAGTCCATCTTCCAGCCCCAGTCAAGCCTTGAGAGGAACACAGCCCTAGTTAGCATCTTGACTGCAGACTCTTGAGAGATCCTGAGCTAGAACAACCCAGCTAAACTGCTCCTGAATTTTGACCCACAGAGACTGTGAGATTATATAAATGTTTGTTGCCTTAGACCCCTAAGTTTTGGGAGTAACTTGTCACATAGCAACAGTAATCAATATAGGTGTGTACGTAATTTTCAAGTGATCTTTGGGGCAGTG
>NW_028010387.1:0-858 GCF_054177405.1 Leptonychotes weddellii | reverse complement strand
CCTACAATTAAGAATTCCTCATATCAGTGAGATCATATGATACATGTCTTTCTCTGTTTGACTTATTTCACTCAACATAATACCCTCCAGTTCCATCCACGTCATTGTAAATGGCAAGATCTCATTCCTTTTGATGGCTGCATAATATTCCATTGTATATATATACACCACATCTTCTTTATCCATTCATCCCGACACATCTTATTTTTTTTTTTTTTTTAAGATTTTATTTATTTATTTGAGAGAGAGAATGAGAGAGAGAGCACATGAGAGGGGGGAGGGTCAGAGGGAGAAGCAGACTCCCTGCCGAGCAGGGAGCCCGATGCGGGACTCGATCCAGGGACTCCAGGATCATGACCTGAGCCGAAGGCAGTCGCTTAACCAACTGAGCCACCCAGGCGCCCCCGGACACATCTTATTTTTAAAAGCAATGTGATTTTTTTTTAAATGTTCATCTATCCCCAACAAAAGTGTATTTTTAAAGGGAAAAAAAAGATTCTATGCAAATAATCAATGTTTTCTTCTTGTATGTAAAAATATTTTCAAGGATAATTTTTTAATCATCTTAATAGATACAGAAAGATAATTTGATAAATGATAATTTTCATTTGCTATAGAATTTCTAGTAAATCAAGAGTAGAAAGAAACTTCTTTAACAGTCTGAGGAATCAGAGATCCATCCCCCAATGAAACTAATGAAAATTATATATATAAATATATGTAATTTATATACAATTTATATATAAATGGCTTGGTCAGTTGGTAAGACATGTGACTCTTGATCTCAGGGTCATGAATTCAAGCCCCATGTTGAGCATAGAGATTACTTAAAAAAAAAAATCTAAAGTCTTTGGAAAT
>NW_028010386.1:0-858 GCF_054177405.1 Leptonychotes weddellii | reverse complement strand
CACTGCCCCAAAGATCACTTGAAAATTACGTACACACCTATATTGATTACTGTTGCTATGTGACAAGTTACTCCCAAAACTTAGGGGTCTAAGGCAACAAACATTTATATAATCTCACAGTCTCTGTGGGTCAAAATTCAGGAGCAGTTTAGCTGGGTTGTTCTAGCTCAGGATCTCTCAAGAGTCTGCAGTCAAGGTGCTAACTAGGGCTGTGTTCCTCTCAAGGCTTGACTGGGGCTGGAAGATGGACTTCCAAGATGGCTCACTCACATGGCTGTTGGCAGGATGCCTCCACTCTCCTGCCATGTGGGCCCCTCCACAGGGCTGATCATCCTCATGATACTGCAGTTGGCTTCCCCCAGAACTAGTAATCCAAAGAAGAGCAAAATGGAAGCCACGATGCCTTTACGGCCTAGTCTCCAAAACCTAACACCATCACTTCCTCCACTTTCTATTAATTAGAAGTGAGTCATCAAATATAGCCTACACTCCAGGGGAAGAAAGTTAGATTCAACCTTTTAAACTACAGAGAATTTGTGAATATATTGTAAAACCATCACTATACCTCAGACTGGAAACTAGGATTGGTTGCAGAGACCCAATCCAGAGAAAAAAGGTTTGTATCTCAAAGAGTAGGTGGCAAATAAGCTAGATCCCGTGTGCTGGGAGAAAATGGCGCTGCCAGGCCAGGCGGAGGGTTAGGGGTTTGCTTACATCCGTGAGGTGCCGAAGTCTAATTATCTCAGAGGAAGGGGCTGGGGCTCAGTAAAATTCACAGTTCTAGAAACAAAAATATGAAGTGAAAAACACTTCTGTCCTTTTAGTTTTCCCTCCTACTGAGCAAAGTTTTCTTTTTTT
>NW_028010385.1:0-858 GCF_054177405.1 Leptonychotes weddellii | reverse complement strand
GAGTTCCGGGTGGTGGATACAAGTTTCCCAGTCCTCTCATTTTCATGCTAGAACTCAACTTTTATCGTTATTTTCCTCATGTTTGAGAGTCTGTCTCCTGAGCGGTGAAGGCTGAATTGCCATAGTCTGTCAATCATTCTTTCAAGTAAAAGTGATGTTCCATGAGAAAGCAGCTGTTTGCGCCCACAGCTCAAGCGCACAGGAAAACCGCAGGTTTCCTTGAAACAGTCGTTCTGCCTCTGTATGCGACCAAAGTCTTCTGCACGTGCTTCCCATTTTGTCATGCTGAATAGTCAAAAGATATGTACTCACAGCTCAGATTTAACCAGATTAGTACTTATGGAATATCCACTACTGTACATGTTATCCTTAGCTGCTTCATCAAGGACCTTAAGCTGACTTTTCTTCCTGCGAGTGCGTGGAGCTAAGGGGTCCGGGGCCTCACCCCATAGTCAGTGCCACTGCCTTGCTGCTGGGAGGCTCCAGCACTTGGACTTACCCTTGCTC
The DNA here is from genome assembly GCF_054177405.1 of Leptonychotes weddellii. Taxonomy (NCBI): domain Eukaryota; kingdom Metazoa; phylum Chordata; class Mammalia; order Carnivora; family Phocidae; genus Leptonychotes; species Leptonychotes weddellii. The sequence goes on along the minus strand of NW_028010385.1, from coordinate 351 downwards.
CTACACCAGCAGAGCAGGCGTCCATCCAGTGAAAAAGCCAATGTTGCTTTAGCATTAGGATGAAAACAGAGCCCCTCCAGAAGTCTCTGGGTGCTCTTGGGGGCCCGCCGAGTCCGCTCGGAGAGCTTCTGGGCTGTAGGATTGAATGCACGCTATGGAGCATGATTTATACATTGTTCTTGGTTTGCCTCTCCGAGTCTGGCAGTTCCAGGAAGGAAGTTCAGGCCACACCCTCCATCACCGCTGGAGTTTTCTACAGGTAAGAAGCGTTCACCCTGCAGGGCTGCTTAGCCAGCTTGTGAGCTTAATGCACTGCATCAAGTGCCCAGGGGTGGGATGAGTGGGGATTGC
>NW_028010384.1:0-858 GCF_054177405.1 Leptonychotes weddellii | reverse complement strand
CCTGTGCCCTCCCCCCACACCCTCCGCCTCCCTAGGGCTTGGTCTGTTTGGGCGTCAGCATCCCTCACCCCTCGAGAGCCACCGTGTAGCCCTCAGCCCGCACCCCACCCAGCCCAGCAGGGCCCCTTCCGTGAGGTGGGGTGGACACAGGTCAGCTGGGCAGGGTCCCTCATCTGACTGCTGGCTCTGTGGCCAAGCCCTTCCCATCAGGGTGCCCCAAGTTGGAGCTGCTTGTAAGGTCACTTAGAAAACTTCCACCTGAACACGGGCCCTGTGGAGCCGCGTCGAGAGGGGAGGACAGCAGCGCAGGGAGCCCTGGGTGCTGGAGCCACGGAGCTGAGAGCCGGCCCGGCTTCTGCCGAGGGGGGCTGACACCAAGCCCCCCTGACAGTGTTGGGAGCTCAGAGCCTGGAGCATGAGCACACCGGGGCCTCTCCAGCCCTGCCTGGGGGCGCAGGGTCACACTGAGCCGGAGCTCAGGGCCCTCAGGGCTGCTCCTCGCAAGGCTGAGACCCTCCTCCCTTCCTCCCTTCATCCATGTGGACGCTCGGGCCCCTTCCAGCTGTCTGTGAACCATGCTGCTGGAACACGGGGGTGCAAACATCTGTTCCAGTCCCTGCGTTCAGTTCTCGGGAGGTGCGCGCCCAGGGGTGGGATCGCTGGATCATAGGGCACCTTGTGATCTTTTAACGGCAGTTTAATTTTTTTTTTTAAATCTCTTCTGTTCATTGGCCTATTCAAGATTGCAACTTGTATCATCAATTTGGATAATTTTCTACTTTGCTTGGCTTTGTTTGGGGTTTTGCTGATTTGGGCGGGTGTGTGTGTGTGTATGTGTGTGGGCGGGGGTGTGGGGGG
>NW_028010383.1:0-858 GCF_054177405.1 Leptonychotes weddellii | reverse complement strand
GTCCAGAAGTGGTTCTACGAGAAGTTTGGGGAGTACGTGGAGGATTTCCGGTTCCAGCCCGAGGAGAGCACCGTGGAGACGGAGGAGCCCCTCAGCGCCCGGAGGTGGGGGCCCTCGCGAAGGTGGGGGGGCGGCCACCGGGACGTCAGAGCCAGGCCGGTGTCCGAGTGTCCAAGTGGCTGCGGCCAGGGCTGCTCCCAGGGCCGGCCAAGCCACCTTCCTGGGGGCGGGGCCTCCTTCCTGGGGGCGGGGCCTCCTTCCCGGGGGAGGGGCCTCCTTCCCGGGGGCGGGGCCACCTTCCCGGGGGAGGGGCCTCCTTCCCGGGGGAGGGGCCTCCTTCCCGGGGGAGGGGCCTCCTTGGGGTGGCGAGGGCAGCCGGCAGGGCTCCATGGCGGGTGGCACTGCCGCGTCCCCCCGCTCAGCGCTCCTACTTGTGCTTTGTGACCCACGCCGTGTGGGGACGGTGGTCTGGGGGCCCAGCGCCCACGACCCAGGCCTTCCCGCTCCCTGTGCCAGGCCGTGTTGTAGGCTCTGGGGAACTCAGGTTCTGGGGACGTGGGCGGGAGACCAGGGATGGTTCTGTAGGTGAGGACGCCCCCACCCCAAGTTAGGGAGCAGTGGTGACGTGGCCCCTGGCGTGGCGCCTGCATCCCCGGTCACACTGTGCTCCCCACGTGCCAGCAGAGCTCCGTGGTGGGGGCAGCGGGGACGCAGGGCACAGGAGCTGGTGCTCACCTCTCTCTCTCCCTCCTTCTTAGGTTGACGGAAAACATGAGACGACTAAGTGAGTCCCTAGCGTGTCTGTGAGCGGCCATGGGAGCCGGTGGGACCCCTGAGCCGCGAGCGCGTGGTCAGTGG
>NW_028010382.1:0-858 GCF_054177405.1 Leptonychotes weddellii | reverse complement strand
TCATTGCTTTTATAGAGGAGCAGATTTTTGGATTTCCTTACTTTGCCATTCATTTTGGTGTCCTTTTCATGGTGTCTTTGTGAACAAAAGTTTTTAAGTTCAATGTATCTTACTTTATCAATTTTTCCTTTATGATTTTGAGAAATCCCTCCCTACCATGAGATCATGGTCTTATACATATCATAGAACCTCTTTTTCACCATACTCTTGGCTTTAAACTAATGATAATGGGTAAATTGACATACTAACTCAAATTAGAGGTTGTTGTAGCATTGATTAGTGACAGGTGGTAAATCATCTTACCATAATTTATGTACCAAATTATCTTTTAAAAATTATATATTCTTCTTTTCTCTTCTAGTTCTACATTTTGAATGCATGGAACCAGAGGGTCCTTTAAGATAATCTAATAAACATGTTTCAGTGGGCCAGAGGCCCTAGGAGTATTCTTCCTGCTGGCCCAGTATTTTGGTCATTTGTCATAGCAATCTTTTAAAATTGTAACTAAAGAATATAGTGCATCAAAAGTTTGGAACATTTGTTTCCCAAGATAATTTATATAAATTATAAAGGAGAAAGGGGAATAAAAAAGCATGCTATCCTCTGCATTCTGCAGTCTTTATGTTTGCTCTATTTCGTAAGAATTCTGGCATACTTGTTTCTCTGAAATATCCGTGTTTAGAGAGTAGAGGAAACCAGCCCCTGGAAGGGAAAAAAAATGTGATTGAATTTCATATTATCAATCATTCTGAGTATAATCAAATTCCCTACCCCATCACCCCAGTGAAGAAATGATCATGTTATGTCAACCAACCTTGACTATGGGTGAACTTTATTTGCTCCTCCAAAAAAAAAAAA
>NW_028010381.1:0-858 GCF_054177405.1 Leptonychotes weddellii | reverse complement strand
AAGAGATATTTGATCTTATCTATCTGGGCTCTGGCTCCTATGGTCAGGTCAGCCAAAGGGGTTGGGGCAGAGAAATAGGCATCCCATTTACAGGATAATTCTGTTTGAATCATGGGCAAACCACCCAAGTATGCCCCCCTGGGCCATGTGGCTGGTATTTCAGAGGTCCTTCTGGCTCCAACATTGACAGGCTGGTAGTGGATAGTTATAGAGGGTTATAGTCCCATTAACAGGCTGAAGAAAAGATGTAATGCCCACGTCATGGGTTTACTCTGACCTGGTGTCTCAATGACTTCCACACACTTTTCAGTGTCATAGCCCCACCTGCTTCTCTGCCCTCCGGTGCTGGGTGATCAATTAAAGCTATTAGCAGAGCATCTGACGCACCCAGAAGGTCACAGTGAGGGTAGTCAGATGGAAACCCCATCAGCTGTGCTGGTGCACTCCCACCCTTCGCTGGGGGACCTGTGATTCATCCCCTTGCAGGGAAGGTGCCCAACCTGGGAGTTCATGTGATCGCTCCTTAGAAGCTTGTGCTTCCCACTGAGCAGAAAACAGGTGGTTGTACCCTGCTGCCCCAGCTCCCAAGCCCCACCTGGCACATAGGCAAGGGTCTCCCTTCGTTAGAAGAGGAGGCCTGTGCTTCACCAACATATTAATGCTACTACATGAGTCATTATTTGCTGGGCCCCACTTCTCCCCTTAACGTGAGGGTAGAAACAGGGATGTCAGGGGGCCGGCCAGGGAGTCTTCATTTGAAGGCGTACAGAGCAGGCAGTATTCCTTCTCAGCCCTTTTCGTAGTAGAGCAGTCCTCCCCACCAGTCAGGGATTCCTTCTGGAATCCCTCTGGGCTGAG
>NW_028010380.1:0-858 GCF_054177405.1 Leptonychotes weddellii | reverse complement strand
CTCTCAGAGGAAAACTTAGTCCTGCCTATATGTTGACTTTCGATTTCTAGATTCCAGAGCTATGAGCTATTTAATTTCTGGTGTTTTGAACCACTCACTTTATGGTAATTTCTTACCACAGGCAGTATTCAATTTTAATCCTGAAGAGTTTCTATTTTTTTTAAAGTAATCTCTACGCCCAGTGTGGGGCTCAAACTCGCGACCCCGAGATCAAGTGTTGCATGCTCTATGGACTGAGCCAACCAGGGGTGCTTAAATTTCTATTTTTAATAATAATTTTAAAAAAGAAGGGAAAACATTTATTCTCAGCATCTGAGGGTGAGCTCATCAAAGACAGGTACTATGCCTTATTTATCTTTCCATTCATGCCACTTGTAATACTGTGCCTGGCATTCAAGAATTGTGGGATGAATAACGAATGAACCTAATGGAAGATTCTAGAGATGAGTTCTGATTGAGCCAGGGTCTTAACTTTGATCTGCACAATGCCAAAATCAACCTCTTAGAAGGGATAATTTCTGTCAGTTGTCTATCTTTTGGAGTTTGTGTGACAGTAACCGTGCTTTCAGAGATGAAACAAGGAAAAACTGTCATGGAAGCCTTATCTTTATACTGGGATTTTGGTTAATAGAAGTTAAATCTATGTGGCACCAGGAACATTTTAATAAGGGTTTACACTATTTAAAGTTTGCTTTTTTAATTTTATTTTATATTTCATTTTATTTTTTATTTTATTTTATTTTGTTATGTTATGTCACCAGTTTTCGATGCAGTGATCCACGATTCATTGTTTTTGTATAACCCCCAGTGTTCCATGAAGTACATGCCCTCCTTAATACCCATCACCGGGCTGGGGGG
>NW_028010379.1:0-11782 GCF_054177405.1 Leptonychotes weddellii | reverse complement strand
ATTGAGGAGGGCACATTCTGCATGGAGCACTGGGTGTTATGCACAAACAATGAATCATGGAACACTTCATCTAAAACTAATGATGTAATGTATGGGGATTAACATAAGAATAAAAAAATAAAATAAAAAATAAAAAATAAATAAAAAAATAAAAACTAATTATTCAGAAACCACTACGTGCCAGGCACAGTTCTAGGTGCTAGGGTTTGGCAGAGAACAAAACTGAGCCAAATTCCACCATCTTGTAGTTTATAATCTAGTGGAGTTTGGGGAGACAGAAATAAATAAGTAAAATACATAATAGATTAAATGGTGATAGTATCATTGAACACCATAGAGAAAATAAAGAAAGGGGATAGTGAGTGCCAGGAGCAGGGAAAAGTCTGTAACTTCTAGTAGAGTGGGAAAGGCCTCCCTGAGAAGAATACATCTGAATAAAGAACTGAAGATGTTGAAAAACAAATCATGAGGATATCTGGGAAAAGAGGTAGCAACACATAGGAAGGACCTGCCTGGTGTAGGGCTGAATTATGTCCCCTAAAATTCATACATTGAAGCCCTAACCCCAGTGTGACTGTATTTGGAGACAGGACCTACAAGGAGTTAATTAAGGTTAAATGAGGTCCTAACCGTGGGGCCATAATTCAACAGGACATTGTCCTTGTAAGAAGAGGAAGAGACACCAAGAGTGTGTGTACAGAGAGGAAAAGCCATGTGAGAAGACAGCCATCTGTAAGCCAATTAGAGAGTTTTCACCAGGGACTAACACTGCCAGCACCTTGATCTTGGACTTTGAGCCTCAAGAACTGTGAGAAAATATATTTTTATAATTCAAGTCACCCAGTCTGTAGTACTTTGTTATGGCAGCCTGAGCTGACTAGGATAGGCCCTGAGGCTGAGGAGCAGTCAGTGTGGCTGACACAGATTAAGCTGAGGGCAAAGTGGTGAGAGATCCAGGGCCCAGTGGTAATAGAGCAAGGGAGCAGGAGAGGGACAGAAGAACAAGCCCCTTGTGGGCATTGTAATGCCTTCAACTGACAAAGGGAAGCCATTGAAAGGATTGGAAAAGGGAAGTGATAGTCTCTGGCTGCTGTAAAGACACGGACACACGAAACCCTTAGTTTGCTAGGCAACTTGGTCTGAACAGACTAATAGTATACCAGAACACATCATGTGGAATGGGAAGTGATGGATGAGGCTTTGAGGGGTAGAAGGTCATGTTGTGAATGTCTTCTATGTTCCTGGAATTCAGTCTTTTGAGGTTGGGGGTACACGGAATTGATTTAATCCTGAGAGTATCTTCAAAAGTAGTATTTTAGCACACACTTTGGACACGGGCTATTTCAGGTACTAGTGATGCCTCAGGGAAGAGAAATAAGTTCAAAAGATCTAGGTGTTATTTATTTGAAGAGGCAGAAGGTACACTTAGAAAAACTATTTATTAACAAGAATAATAGAATAGCCTATGGTTTATTTGGCCTTATGGATTGGGTCAAATGGGACTGCTTATTGGGAGGCAAATATTCCATTACTTGCCCATTTTTCTTATTTCCCCAGTCACATGGTTAAATCTAAAGGAAGCTAACTAAGTGAAAGCAAATTGGAGAAAGTCATGTGAGCTAAGAAAAACATTTTATACAGAAGCATTATTAACAAAAAGACTGAGCTGGCAAAAATTTGGCTGTGCACCTAACAATATATTAGGTCTAAAAAAAGAAACTTAACATGATAATTACCAACACATACAGATTTAGCATCACAATCACAGATATAATGAAATCATAACAATTATGAACATATTTAGATAGCTGATAGAATAACATGGGACTAGAAGGACCTTTTCAGAATTTCCGGGAGAGATTATATAGATGCCTTTCATTTGAAAAATGAAGAACTAACCTAATTTACACAAGGCTGCTCGTCACATTCATGTTCTGGGTGGTAGTATTAACACTGTCTGAGATGTCAACAGCATGAATAATTTATTTTTAATTATTTCTTATTTAAAACAATTTTAAACACTCAGAAAAATGCTGAGGCAGTGCCAATGAGTAGTAAATTTCTTGGATAGGTAGCACTGTGGAGCCCCTGGGATTGGACTGACCTAGCTCTGCTGTTAGTCATGGAATGGCCTTGGGCAGGTCACTTAATCTCCCCAAGACTCAGCCTCCTCATCTATAAAATGAGGAAAAGAAGGGAAAGTGCCTCACCTCATAGTGTTGTTGGGAAGGTGAAATTAGGGAATACTTGTAAAATAGGTACCATGGAAGCTGGTGAGGTTGAGCAATAAATGAAAGTTATTATTATTAACTGGGGTGGGAAAAATAAATTTCTCAACTTGAAATGGTGGTTAAACTTCCCTCAAAGTTTCGACGATAAAACGGAGTCATTCAACTCTTTTTGGAGCTTCAGTGATGAACTCATTAGCTTGATCCCCTTGTCTTCAGATGAGAAAATGCATTGAATGGTCATTGGAATTGGGTAGGGGCTTAGAAAAGACCCTTTAATTATCTACTATCTTAAAATATATCTCCTTAACTTTGCAGTGACAAGGCCCTTGGTTTATTTCCTATATTTCTCCTGTCCCTATAAACTGTTTTAGTGCCTCTAAAAAGAAAACTACAGACCAGGTAATTTTAACGAAAGCAGAGCTCAGCCTATTTGGTTAGGTCCCATAGTCAGTGGAATTTGGTATATAGCAGAAATGTGTGAAACAATCTTTAATTCTGGGTTTGTTCTAGGACTACCATAATTAGTATTTGAAAGCACACGTTAGGAAGAAGGGTAATAATAACAGCTAACATTTATTGGATGCCAGCCACCATTCTAATGGCCTTATATGCATTAATATCACTTGCATTTTTACAAATGATGATGGCACCATTATCATCCCTATTATGTAGATGAAAAGTAAGCCATACATAGTTCTCTTTTTCCTTGATCTTGGGGCACTCCTTCCCCTTACCGTGATTGGGGAGGAATACTCAGGTTCTAATTCCTTCATCAGACTAAGACTCTGAATTCCATGATTTTTAAATCAGGTATGTTCTAAGAGATTTTTTATCTTTTATAAGTAATGGCCTGAGCTAAAACTCTTCCTTCCTTTTTCCCCGGTCTTGTACATTTCTGCAGCCTTCCCAGATTAGGCAGAATTCCTTTCTCCTGCCACCTGAGAGGCAGGAAGTCGCCATGCACTTGCTGGGACTGCCCCAGCCCCGCCCTTCATTTACTCCATTCAGTCCTATACTGCCTCATGCCCTTTCCACCTCTCCTCCTTTTTTATCAGCTCTAGGCTTTCTAGGAATAAAGGTGTTCTACTCTCTTTCCTCAGTCTCTCTACATTATCTTACTACTGCTGTTAACAACTACATAATTAAGTCATGGCTACTATTTTCTGAATGTTTTCTATGTGCCACATGTTCCTCATGAGAAAACTTTATCTTAGAGAAGTTTCTGATGTAGGTAGTAGACCAGGTTGGAACTCTGAACTTTTACTCTTTCTCCTACATCAGTGTTTCCCAAACAGTGAGATGTTAATAGGTATTATCAGAAAGTACTGTCTATAATTAATACAGTTTGGGATGTGTCCTCTTCGAAGAGATGCTCAGGGCACATTATTGAGTTAGAAGTTTTGAGAAGTTCTGCAAAAGCAAGTATGTCTACTTTGTTCAATCCAGCACATCTCAAATTCATTTGACTCTGAAATACTACTTCAGAGAAATTTGCAATAATATGTAGCTCCTTGCAAAGCCATTGAAAAAATACTGAATTGTGTCACACTCCCTCTCCATTTCAAAGACCTTTCTGAGAGGGAAGAAAGTATATACCATAGGTTGCCTAGACGCTTCCAGGAGAGGAAGAAACTGCAGAAAGCACAGGGCTGAGGCAGGAGGGGAAAGAGAACTGCAAAGGCCAGTGTCACCTACTTAATATATTTTGCTTGGTATTGGTCCTGATCTGAGCATTCAGAAGCCCAGGTAAAATAGCATTGTCATATTTGATCACATATCTTGCAGTGATGATTTCCCCATAACCTAGCTCTAAGTTGAAAGGTTATCACTAAATATGAGAGAGTGTTTCACATCCCAGGTCCTACTATTTAACAGAGATCAGGTTTTAGAACGTAAAAGCCCTAATTTAATAATTCATTAGTATTCTGCACCATAAATCGCCTGAGATAACTCTGGTATCTGCAAGAAAATATTTTCCCTGTGTTTCCTTAGGAGTCATTCCTCTTCATCTTCAAAACATGGGGATAGGTAACGTATAATTATTTGTTTACTCACTCCTTCCTATTGACACATTTTCTGTTAACATTTATGCGCAGGTGTTAGGTTGTTTTCATACTTACAAGCTTGATTACTGAAAAAGAACAAGTCAGCTATTTTTCTGTTTTCTTTATGAACCACCAATAAATTATTTTGGGGATTGAAATTAGAAAGAAAAACTCATACATCTTGTCTGGCTAGTAAATCAGACTGTCTCTTAAGATGTACCATTATGATTATCCACTGCCCAGTCTTGGTTCCTAGTGTATTGGAACTAATAAGTGTTAGAACAAGCTGAAGCTGACTAACAGTGCTGTATTCAATATCCAGACAAGCCAACTCTGTATTTGTAATGAGGAATTTGGGGGCACATTTGTGACAATTTTTAATACTCTGTGGTTTTTATACTCAAGTAAATATTTGGTTATTTGGTTCAAATTTCTTCGTAACACATATTCATGTTACCAAGCTGCAAATGTACCTACAGCAAGCCCACCCCACTAAACTGCCACTTTTCTTTCTTCAGTAAAGTTGCATTAACACTTAACGGACTGGACGGACTCAGAACATGAGCAAGTTTGCACATCTCCAGAGTATGTACACACTACTGTCAAGGTCAAACGTAATTAGAATCCTAAGGCCAGCACCACTGTGTGGATGTCATTGCTAACTAAGGCTGTCCATGCCACATGTGTGGTATGCTCCATTCATGGTGTACTTGTGACTGCCGAAAAGAATTCCACATTTTCTGCCCACACTAAGTTTGCAACTTTGGCGCAAGAACAAAAGCTACAAATAATGCGAGTTTATTTCATATCTTAGAATGAGTAAAAATATATTTTAAATCAATAAAATTTTAAAAGATTGTGTTAGGTACCTACCGTGTGCAAGGTACAGCACCAGAAATTGTAGGAGTTACAAACACAAATAAAAAAGGAACCTTTCATCGAAAAAAAGAGAATCCGCTCATGAGAGTGTGCTATACCCAAGAAGAGAACAAGCCATTCATGGAAAAAGACCTTCTTTCAGCTGGGCCTTAAATGATTGTGATGGGTAGAAATTGGGAGTGGAAGGAAAAATGCTAGAAATGAAGAAACACGGTGAATCTGGGGCAAAGTGAGTGGTGTGTGACCCCCTCCAGGGCAAGCAATTCAATGACCTCATGCCTAGTATTTCTGACTTTAACAACAACAAGAAATAGGTACCCATTATTAAACAATTGCCATTGACCAATTATCATGGTGAGTCCTGTACATGCTCTTATTTAATCCTCATGAGAACCCTAAAGAAGTACCTACAGTAAATATCCCCATTTCATAGAAGAAGACCTTGAGTCATGGAAAGAAGTAACTTCGCCCAAGTCACACGGCCAGTCTGCTTTGGAGTCAGGGTAATGATCTCGATGGTGCAACACATGCCACCATCTTCACACAACACAATGAGGCCTTTTTCCCTACTTATCTGTAGGTGAGACGCAGAGCTCAGTCACCCAGAGCTCTGGATTCTTCCGGGGTTGGACTTCAGCACACAGCTTCAGGATGCTGCGAGATACCCTCCACTTCATTCAACACAGGAAAAAGGAACATTTTAAAACACCAAACAAATCATGGAAAGTGGTTCAGGCCTCTTCTGAGAGTGCTCTACAGTGAGTATGGGCCTTGATGGGGTCAAAAGTAGGCTCCATAGGCCTGTCTGGGACAAAAGCGATAGAAACAGAAAAGAGTGAAATTGAAGTTATTTCTCCAGGTAAACTTAGCCCTCTCTTCTTCTCATAAAATTTTCTATCCTGTTTGACCATTATAACTTGGGATTTTCATTTTTATTTTTTAAATGCCTAGACTATTTTTATAGAATAGCAGACGGAGCAGAAGAGATGCCCTGGAAACTAGTGACAACATGGGTTTTTGTTCCCACTGGCAGTGTTAGGGGGAACACCCTCTCCTAGGCTTTGGTACCAGGCTTGGGGGCAAGTGACTACTACAGACGTTCCCTACTCCCCAAGGTTGCCAGAAGCGTGGGCCTACAGCAGATGCCTGGTGGCAGGGATTGCTTTGCAGTGGCTCATATTGCCCTGGATATATATTTCCAAATACAGTTGCACAGCAAAAGAGAGGTTTTATTTCAACTTCACAATGACTACATTTATTGTTGCTTTTGTGTTTTACCCACATCAGGATTCATGACCTAGTCTATGTTTTTTAAGGTAGCAAAGTAGCAATTGCTATGGTCCATCTGTACACTGCGTCCAAGAGAAAAATGTGTCTGGGGACGACCAGATCTGTGCACACAGCAACATATGTTCATCTGGGGGACAGGAGGTACTTTCTGTGTCCATGAGAGGCTGTGCAGAGTAGTAGATAAGCATAAAGCTTCTGCATCAGATTGTCAGAGGTTAATTCTTAGATCTGCCACTTTTCAGCTTTTGATCTTGGAATAAGTTACTTAACTGCTCTGAGACTCAGTTTTCTCATCTGGAAAATAGGGATGATGTTACCCACTTCACAGTGTTATTGTGAGGATTAAGTGAGCCAATATCTGCAAAAAGCTTAAAATATTGCCTTATACACTAAAAAAATTAGCTATCATTACCATAAAAGAATTATCAAAGAATAATTTTGAATTCTGTAACTAACAAGTCATTAACTGAAAGATAGAGCTAAACATTTTCTTCAAGTTGAGGGGAGGGGACAAAATGTGCTTATGGTGTACTCACATCCCTTGTGAGCGTCTAACTGCCTGACACCCCCCATATTTCTGGTTCTGTTGACCTCTAACCGTACATTTCCCTGCTCAGACCTTGCCTCTAGTTCTAAACTTCTCCTAGGTTTTATCTCTTAGGAGAATTTACCAGTCCATATATTTATGTAAAGGTCTTGACTAAGCACTTGTTGACAGAAATACATGGAGCTTAATTTTCAGATAAGAGAATAAATCTCAACTCTGGTGCCTAAAATTTTTTGGCAGAAAAGCCCTATACTCATTTGGTTTTACCCAGGACTAGAAATATGTTGGATGTAAAAGCTGGGTTAATTCCATCAGCTGAAGGTTAAGCTTTTAGCTTCTCCAAACAGAAACCTCCATCTAAATACCAATGACTCCTTTTTACCTGATGACTTTGTAGCTGATTAATGACTGTCTATCAACACGTTACTTCTCTTAATCTATGTCCACTTGATAGGAACTTCCCGGACATAAAAACATGTATTAGAGAAGATTCTCTAAAGAAGGAAATTTCAGTTACTATGGTAAACCAATGGGGTAGACATTTTTACAGCAATGGAAACTTATCACCCTTCAAATGGTAAAGAACTGAAAAAAAAAATTAAATTGAACACACTGGTGAGATTTTAATAGACTTATTATAAAACCAACGGCAAGGCTGATTTATCATGTATTATATTTGAGAAGAAAAAGATTAAAACTTTAATATGAAAAGAATTAATTTACTAGAGTCTTTTCTCTGACTGTCACAGTAAATGGCTAGGGACGAAAAGAGCGGGCAATATTATGTACCACTGATGCTAACAAGAACAAGGAAGGAGCCAACATTTTGTCTTCTACTAACATCACTAGAAAAACATAATAGGAAGACTCCGTACCCAAATTCCAATTCACAAGAAGAAAATTGATTGATTTTGCTGGTATTTTTAAAAAATGCCGTTCCTTCTAAGAACTGCACCAGAGAAGCAATCAGTATTTCAGTGTCTACATGCGGATTTTATGGAAAACCTCCAAGAGAGGTGATATCAAGTTGCATCTTAATGGAGAATGCATAAATACTTCTAAACCCATCTCAGAAGCTAAGATGTAGAATGCTTGGCAGAATATATAGACAGTGAATGGTAATTCAGAACCGAGCTAGAGGGAAAATAATTGAACAACGGCATATGTTCCTCCTAAGCCATGCCCTCTTTAGGAAGGCATTGAGATGGAGGTGTCATTGTTGGTATTTCTGTTGAATTTATGCAGCTTGCCCTCCAGGCTCATTCTCTATCCTTCTCCTCCTGTTCAGAATGGAGAGAAGATGCTAACAGGACTGCCTCATCCTCTGGCTTCTAGTTGGGTTTTAGCCAGTAGTGATTACCAGCAAGAGACTGAAGGTTCATATTTACCACTATCACAAATGTAATGTGAGTGACCATTGGGCAATTTTGTTATATGTATTTATATACATAAGGTCTTTCTTAAATTTTTTATTTAAGTATTGTGTAATTTGCTTTAGAGTCTGGGTCCATGGTGGGCAATTTTTCCAATATTCATGATGATGTTTTTCTAGCAATAAATTTTTAATTATAAACATTAAAAAACAAAGAGACTGAAGGGAAGGAAGAGAGAGATGGAATATTTTTCCCCAGACTCTAGCTCTACTGAGTTGCAGTTTGGGATGCACCCCTCACTAAATTCATAGTTCCTGTCAGCCCTTAGCATATAGATCTGTCTCAGGATTCCAATAATTATCATTCCCTCTCCTTGCCCCTTCTAATGACCCTCCAGGGTTACTAAGCCTGGGACACTGCATTGTTTCTTGTTGCCTCTCATAAACTCTACCCTCAATTTTGTAAATGGCTCTTTCATTAACTCTCCTCAAATTACCCAATTTGAGTGTTCTAAAAATATTTGGATACTGATTCATACAGGATAAAAATATTACTAGACAGGGAAAGTAAGTGAAATCAGACGTTCCATACTTAAACAATAAAGATGTGACAAAATATGAGGATGATGAGAATCAGTTGGATATGTTAGACAAAAAGAACCTAAAAAAATCAGGCCAAATAATAATAATAATAATAATAATAATAATAATAATAACAACAACGACAAGGCACTACATTTATCCCCATATCGATTGGCAAAAATCTTTATCAAGACAAAATATGAGTGTCTGGTATCTGGAGAAGATAAATGAGTTTCCAAGATTAAATTCCTTTAAAACTTCAACGGAGATGAAATATAACAGATTTAGTTCTGAGCGGTGGTCAGAGGATGGCAAAGTAGTGAGCAGTACCAGCCTAATCAAATTCAACATTTTAGTGAAAGTGAGAGGAACTAAAAATAACCATCAAGAGAGTGCTTAATGATGGAAAACAAACAAACAGAAAAACCTGACAGAAGATTTAAAACAGTTTTTTATAAAGTACTCATTAATAACCCAGGGGAATCCTTTAAAGATCACTCAAAAGCACCACAATGTGTTTCCAAGAAAATAACTTGACCACAAGCCCTGCATGACCAAGTGGCAAAACTATACACTTGAATGAAGAAAACAAACAAAAAAGACATTTTTTCCAAAATGAAATTGTGAAAGAAAATTAAGGAACCTAGTAAAAGTCAAAGGTGAAGTGTAAAAAAATTAAGCCAAAAATAATTTGAGAGGCACCTGCAAAGAATTTTTAGGCACTTAATTAGGTTAAATGAGTTATTAGAAGGTTTAAAAGAAAACCAAAGGAGATAAACTGGGGGAACAAATGTGATCACCGAAGGCACATTCAGTGTAGAAAAGGAAACTCAGTTAAAGATTACTCTATAAGACACAGAGCAGTTATAGAACCATGTGTAAGTTGAGCTCATTAAATGTATTGTACAAAAAGAATATAAATAAGTCACCTTCCATGACCAAAATTTAAAGTACTCAAGGTAGGGTACTGGTGGCCAAAGTATGTAACTTATTACTTTAATGACCAATGTGCTGGTCAATGTGATTCCTATGCTAAGCATTTAAGACGGATCAACAGATTAGAGCAGTGTTTCTATGCCAAGCAAGCTGTTGGCAATGGTTATAAATTGTAGGATACTAACGCCCTATTGAGAATAAGCGTTGGTGGAAAGGTAACATTTTTTCTGTAAGGCAAAATCTGGTCTGTTTCATCTGTTGGGTATTTTTTAGCTTAAGTAAATATCATGCAGGACCAAAATGAAAAGAAAAGAGAAAACAATGGAATAGAAATTGTTAGCTGGCCACTCTGGACCTAGCACTGTGGTAGGGATGTTAACACATCCATTAAATACTAACAGTGTTCTGGGGGTGAGAATTATTGTCTCCATTTTACAGAAGGAAACAGGGCTCCATAACCACAGCACTAACCAGCTAAGTTTGAATTGCCATGGAGAAGTAGAATCCAGACTCCTGCCCAGGTCTGTCTGGTTCTAAGTATCCTGTTTGTTTCAGTAAATTCTTTTAGGCTGCCTAAAAATTTTTAACAGATATTTATTAGAGATTTTAGGTTTTAAAAAATTGAATGGCAGTCTTATTTGGATAGTGTTTTGCAAAGATAAGGAGCTGATTCAAAAATAAGAAAGATAAAAGGATAGGAATAATCAGGCATTTCTTTTTTTTTTATTTTTTTTAAAGATTTTATTTATTTATTTGAGAGAGAGAGAATGAGAGACAGAGAGCATGAGAGGGAGGAGGGTCAGAGGGAGAAGCAGACTCCCTGCCGAGCAGGGAGCCCGATGCGGGACTCGATCCCGGGACTCCAGGATCATGACCTGAGCTGAAGGCAGTCGCTTAACCAACTGAGCCACCCAGGCGCCCTAATCAGGCATTTCTATGCCTAGGAATCATTAACAGTGTTTGCTAGGCAGAATTCTAAGATGGTTCAGGATTTCCTGCCCTCGTGTGCATACCCTGAATAATCCTAGTGACACTGAATATGATAAATCTGACCCTTACAGGTAGTTTATGTCACATGGTACAGTTGACGTTAAGAGAGGGAGATTACCCAGGTGATCCTAACACAATCTCTTGGAACCTTTAAAAGCAGAGAAACAGTCAACAAAACCAAAAGACAACCGACAGAATGGGAGACGATATTTGCAAATGACATATCAGATAAAGGGCTAGTATCCAAAATCTATAAAGAACTTATCAAACTCAACACCCAAAGAACAAATGATCCAATCAAGAAATGGGCAGAAGACATGAACAGACATTTTTCCAAAGAAGACATCCAAATGGCCAACAGACACATGAAAAAGTGCTCAACATTGTTCGGCATCAGGGAAATCCAAATCAAAACCTCAATGAGATACCACCTCACACCAGTCAGAATGGTTAAAATTAACAAGTCAGGAAATGACAGATGTTGGCGGGAAGGCGGAGAAAGGGGAACCCTCCCACATTGTTGGTGGGAATGCAAGCTGGTGCAGCCACTCTGGAAAACACTATGGAAGTTCTTCAAAAAGTTGAAAATAGAGCTACCGTATGACCCAGCAATTACACTACTGGGTATTTACCCCAAAGACACAAATGTAGGGATCTGAAGGGGTTCGTGCACCCCGATGTTTATAGCAGCAATGTCCACAATAGCCAAACTGTGGAAAGAGTCAAGATGTCCATCGACAGATGAATGGATAAAGAAGATGTGGTATATATATATATATATATATACACAATGGAATATTATGCAGCCATCAAATGGAATGAAATCTTGCCATTTGCAATGACGTGGATGGAACTGGAGGGTATTATGCTGAGCAAAATAAGTCAGAGAAAGACATGTATCATATGACCT